>NC_074707.1:12604443-12709938 GCF_024334085.1 Lutzomyia longipalpis | reverse complement strand
AAGAAATTACCCATTGGAGATGATTAACCAGGAAACATCGACACGGCTTAACTTTCACACATTACCGCATCTAAGCTCCGCACAATCAATATTGTACCATGTTCATTGTTCTTCATCTCTTAGATTACTTCACAGCATCCCCTCATCCATCTAAAAATAAATACTAAACACACATCATTGATTCCCCCTGACCTGGAGCAAGGTCTCTCTGACTACACACCATTATATGGAATTAATCTACAATTAAATATTCTTTCAATTTTTGCCACTTAAAAAAAAAAACAAAAAAACCTTTTAAAATTCAATAGAGTGTCTCTGACTCCCATCCCGTCCAATCTATTGATGCTTCACTCTTCCCAAAAAGCATCCATTTGAAGATATTTCCTCGATTCCTCGCAGAAGACGTCATCCACCGCAATAAACTAAGCACAATGTGACTGATAAAATGCTACCAAGATGAAGTCACGGCTATTTATTTAGTTTCCAGCAGCATTCACTTTTTATCACATGTAAACAACAAAACAACAAATATTCGCGCATTAGCTTCAGGTGTGATTTTCTGCAAGGGCAAGTGTGATGGACTTACCGAAGCAAGAAATTTGTGTTCAAAGCATTCTTGGAAATTTCAAAAATAAAAGATGAATAAAAGACGATTGTGGGCGGGTATTCAGGAATTGTTTAAAAAAAAAATAAGAAGGATTTTTTTGATCATCTTCAATCTTCATTAGCAAGGTCATTGGTATTGGTTTGTTTTAACGTTCTAATTGATATTTTTGGTAAAAAAAAGTTTTTTATGCCGTGAAAAGTACTTTGATTGAATCTCTGTGTAGCCAAAGAAGCAAAAATATATAAAAATATTGAAATGAAACCCAGAAGAACTCTCCCTATGCGATGCGGTAAGTGATAAAACCTCCAAAAAAAGAACTTTAAATAACTACTCCGAAAAATTTGGATTTTTGAGAGAATTTTTGGCGATTTCTTCGAGGAAAATCAGCTTAAAGAAGCACCATAAACCACTCAAAAACAAAGATAAGTTACTACAATAATAGATAAGAAAAATTATATTAAAAAATTGAAATTAGGAAAAGGAGGGATGAAATAAAGGAATCAAGCAGGAGATACATCTTTAAAATAAAAAAAAGATCTTTAAAAAAATATTCAATTAGAACACAAAAACTTTGAATTTGATCTTATAAAAAAATCTTATTTCAAAAAGAATATTATTTTTCAATAAGAACAATGCTAATATCCCTGAAAATATCAATACAGTGAAATTTAGCCAATAATGAACAATTTTTAATTTAAAAAAAAAACGAAATAACAAAAACAAAAAGTAATTTCCCAAAAGAGAATTCAACTAAAAATTAATCAATAAAATATCTTTAAAAAGAAATTTATTCTATTGTTTTTATGCGGCGTCAAAATGAAATTTTTGTCACACAATATTTCACCCGCTAAAATTGGAGATGAGTTTGAAAAATTAATTGGCATCATTCGTCAATTTGTTGATGTTGAAATTCCATCTTCATTTGCTCAACATGAAGATGATCATCGCTGATCTATTGCCCGTAAGGCAACTGCAGAAAAAAAGGTATTACACACAATATTACCTTCTCCCATGCGCCGTAGAATTGAGCGAAGAAAGGTAGAAAAGAATAATTATGATAAAACGTATCATTGCATTTTATTCTTAAGAGTTATACCTTAAAATATTGCTCATCATCAGTGCGATGGAGGAAAAAAGCCATTCTCCATTTCACATCATCCATCTATCCGCCATCAAAGTCTCTCACACACAGATGGATTTGTAGCTCGTGTTAGGCGAAGGAAGCCACATTGAGCCCCATCATGCTTCCAGCGCAATCATTTCATCAGATCAACTAATTGAAGTCAATTCCATACAATAAAAGGCCTCTAATGAAAGAGCTTTGATCCCATAACTTACTCCCCAAGACATGGTAGGTATACATCGCACCATACAGCAAAGAGAGATGACTTAATAGGCACTGTTCGAAAATATAATATTTCTATTAATATTTCTTTTTCATCATCCTCTAATGAGCTTCTGATTGGCCCGATATATTTTTTCTATGACGATCCTTTTGCCCCCCCTCACTCCCCTATATGTCCCTTCCGGGTTGCCTTTTGAGGAAATTGTGAATAGATTTTTTTTTGTATGATCTGTGAAGATCACTCTGCGTGTGTTACGCCAAAAAACAACTGATGGTGATTAATGACGTGTAATAGAGTTGTTGTCGAAAAATCAAGAATCACCGCCATTCCACAAATTTTCGCCCGTTTCATCACAATCCAATTTGCGATGCGAAGCACCAAATGTGCAAAAGCTCCGTCTCCCAGTGCCGAGGATTGCTTTTAAGGTAATCAAAAACCACTCTTTTTTTCGTGTTGTCGAGAAGAAATTTTATGGTCTCTCCGGCAATTTGCGGTTGTAAATCTGAGATTTAGATTAGAACATCTTGAGTAAAGTGTGACAAATTTGTTTCTCAAAGAGAGAATATGGTTAGAACATCATTAAAAGTTTGCGAAGATGTATTTAGAATGTCTTCTATGCTGATGTTACCAAACTAAATTGCGAAAGGATAGGGAAACTGCGTGGAAAAATTTCAAGAATTATTTTAAGACCATCTATTGCTGATCTTTAATTTAACTTAAAGAATCTACTTACTTTTGTTTAATTTTATTAGCATAACGTCATTCTATGATAATAAACCGGGAAAACCAGAGTGAAAAACATTTTTTTAATCTAACTGAAATTCTAGCTTATTCCGGTGAAAAATAAGTTTTTTTTACATTTCTGAGCTTAGAAAGAATTTTTTGTTTTGTTGCAAAAAAAAATTAAAGTGAATAGACTCCTTTTTGCACAAAACTTTTTGAAAAACATTCTAATGATTCTAATGCTAAAGCCACTCATTAATATCATTTGAAATCTTTTGAAATGAACAAGCATGTACTTAATAAGTGTTTACATATTAGCAATTTTTTTTGTTCTGTATAGCCAGGGGCGTAGTTATAAGGAGTATGTTTGGGTGTCTAAACACCCTGTAAAATTTCACACAGCTATATTATTTTTTTCTTTAGAAGACGAAAGAAATTAATTTTAGACAAAAAATGCATTAAAAAAAGTTTTTTCATTCATTTGAATTCTAAAAAGAGGTAATACGGTTTAAGTAACTATCTCAATATTTATAAACCTCGACTAATAAAATCATTCTTTTAGAAATATTTTTAGCATCCTTTAAATAATTTCTTAAAGCACCCCCAAGAATGTACTTATATTTCTGACTACGCCCCTGTCTGTAACAATGTCTTCTAAATCAATACTTGAGACACAATACTTTATCTAACCACTCTCAGCATTACAAAATCCAATCAAAATCGTAGAAAAAAAAACATAATTTCGAAGGAACATGAATTCATTTGAATCGTCATAAAAGTCAGTCATTGCGGTGATCAATACAAATTATAGAAACGATTTAATGAGACAGATTGCCGGCAAAAGCTCCATGTGCGGAGATTGATGGACAAAAAGCTATCTGACATGCGTAGGGCACAAAAAAGCTGGTACATAGCTCCGGAGGACAATTAGAAGCGATGTGTAATAATGTGTTTTGCAAAAATGGCATAACAATCATGATTTTATTTTTAGAATATTAGCACAAACCATTGATTGAAATACTATATGGGATGATTGTGGTAAATGATGCCAAGAGATCATGTTGAGTGCCGCACGGTGCGAGGCAAAGTACCTACATATTGAAAATGGGAGTGCAGAGGAGAGAATGAAACAACAACCAGCTAAGAGAAAAAAAAGACGTTGAACACAAAAGAGTCTCATCTTGGTGGTGTTGTGTGCTCTTTTGGTCCAACTTTAACAGTTTTCCAATGATTTCATTTTGAGATCTACACGAGATTTTATGGGCATCCTCGCCCATATGTAATTCAGGTGCTCAAACTAAGCGATAGCGGGGTGATGGCGGGACCGCAGAGACGTAGAGTTTGAGGCCTTGAAGCACCCAGGAATGATCATGTTAGTCTGACCTTGCGGCTGTTCTTCTTGTCTCTTCCACACTGTGTTTTATGTGCGCTCTCATCCTGAGTATCTCACTCTCTGCCTCTTTTGCCATTTGTGCCCATGTCCCATGCCTGGAATCCTTCACCCCCACCCGCTATATAGCATTCCGCACAATCATGGCGATATTCACCTCCCTGCATACAGCTCCCCACGGAAACCCAAAGCGAGGGAATTATGGAAATGCCATTTTGCGTTTGAGATCAAGTCCAAGAAACCGCCCAAAATATTTTTCTAATCCATCCACATCGGACACACAGGTAAAGAGAGGTAAGCTAAGCTAAGTCCGTGAAGGAGGAATTCGCTCAGTCGGAACCGCCGCCACGACAAGAAGATCACCTTTGGTTTATTTTTAGCATTTTGTAGGAGAATCTAATACAAGAAGGGTTGAGACAAAAAAATGGGCGACCCTCCAGGATTATTAATAACAGCATCCATTTAGATGCTGTAAGAGCAGGATTGTAAATGATAGTAGAAAAAAAACAATCTAGCGCATCCTCGCGCTGTGGTGGCAACCCATCATTCATCATCATCCGCAATGGCAGGTGCCTAAATGACCTCACCAAACCACCAATTATTTCCTCACATCTAGCCGATTTTTTTCATTCACACAACTCAAAATTGCGGTGACGAAAGAGTATCAGAATCCGAAGAATTACTCCGCATATCCAGGTGATTTAATTGAACTCTATATACTCAATTCAAGGCTAGAAGGTGTATTACTTCCCGACGCTGCTGGATGGAGATTCTCAAAGCAGAACAGTTGACAAATGAACGAAAACATTAAGGAGATGTTCACGGTGTGATTAATTGGACCACCATTCAGGGTGTCGAGGTCGAAAATGTTCCTCCAAAATTGATTGTCGGCTCGAAATGTTCCCAAAACAGCCAGCGAGACCTGGGGTACGATGGTTGCGAATGCTAAGAAAATGAGCTATTCGCCAAAAAGAATTAATTGCTTTTAAATGTGATATCTCACACAGATCTTCAGCAGATTTAAAGCAACAAAGCGGGTAAAGATGAGAAAACGTTTAATTTTTTTTTGTTTCTTTTTCCGAATGTTGAGTAATTTAACCACATATTGAGGAAAGGATGGGTGCCTGACTTGATAGAATATGTATGACAAAAAAACTGTTGAAGAAATAATTTGATTTTCAGACAAATTAGTTAAAACTAAATTTAATTTTATGATTAGAATTTCTGGTTATTTCCTAGAATGAAAATTGCAACAAAAAAGTAAAAGATACCCACATTTAATATGTAAAACATGTAAAGGAAAAATTAATTTAAACTCATGCAAGAATAAATTTAATCAGTGAACAAAACATGTCTGACAACTCTTCACGCACAAAACAACCCAATTTTTCTTAGTCACACCACGGCGTTACGTCATGACCTAGACTCTGGAATTTCTTCATTGTGTACACAAAAATTTCCCAAAAAATCACCTGTGAGACTTTCATTGGCGTGAGAGCTGAAAAAAACAGTGTCACACAGAATCTTCACTTTTTGCCACATTTTTTTTTGCACACTCCAAGCACAGCAAAATTATTCAGGTGTACGATAAATCGAGAATAAATATTTACTTAAGTAAAATTAGCATTTTTCTCTTTGTGACTCCTCGTACTGAGCGAGTGGAAGAAGATGCAGGCACCAGGAGGAAGTTGATGTTGCCATAGAACGAGTTTTTCCTCCTGAGGCGCGACATCCCAGGAAATTGCGCACATTTAATTAATTTCCGTTTAGCATCATGCATTGATTTCCTCTCCTTATTCTCTCGCATCCCCACATGGAGGACGATGCACTGAGGTGAAACATTATCAACTATAATCCCTCCTTGCGTTCAATGCCAATGGTAAGCTTGTTAAGTTCTTTTTTTCTTGCAAAATTGTGCAGAGAGTAAGAAGAAATAAGATGTTGCCATTTATTTTATTTTATTCCTTACATTATACATTGACTATCCCATCACTATATGGTGGATACTGGATTTTAATGCATTGGAATTGTTATTCCAAGAAAATTTTTTCCCATCCACTATGTAGGTACTATTTTTCAATTTATTTTTTTCTTTTTTTTTTAATTAGCATTAAGCGTTAATTCAATTTGATTAGCACAATTTTTTTTATCTTTTTCTTTCCAACATAATCTTGATGTTTTTTTTTTTTAAATTTATCTTTGCTTCATACGTCAATGGTTCTATCAAATTTAATCATTGCATCAGCATAACTATTAGAAGATAATATTTTTTTTATCCACAACACAGCGATAGTACATTATTATTTTTCTACATTTTTCAGTTCTAGTTTGTGGTTGATCAGCATTTGCAGAATCTGCGCAAGTCTGAATGTGCTCTAAGAGTTTCTTTTTATCTTTTTTAGGAACAGCACCGAATGTAACTAGGATATTTCCGAATTTTTGAATCTTTGAGAAAGAAAAAAATTAAATAATTAAAAAAATCTTTTAATGGTAATTTTGAGAGAGTTTTATGTGTCTTGTAAAGTGAATAAAAGAAAAGGGATAGATCTTACATGTTTTTTTAGTGATCTTGAAATTTTCGTCAACGAATCCATAGTACGAATACGAGCAATGAACAATGCACATTTCATCAGTTTTCCCCAAATCTCTAATACAATTTCTCTGAAGTGCTCCAGCCAAAGATTGTTGAACTTGCGAGAAAAAAAATTTAATTCTAAATTATAATAAAGAATAAACAAACATTAAGTGTTCGGAAAACTTATGAAATAAAATAATATTTGAATTTGGCGCGCAATCGAAGTGGTGAATTCGTGTGGTGAAAATAGAGAATGTAGGGAAAAAAGAATGATTTGGCGGCAAAAATGACAGATCGGTTTTGGAAGGCAAGGAATACGGATGCAAACGTGCCTGCTCCGTAATAAAGTGTAATTTATCGCGTATAATTCGGGGAATTTCGCGAACATTTATGGTCCTTCGCAAGAACCAGGACCTATGGAAGTGCAGTGAAGTGATGGTGCTTGGAATCGGCTGCAATTGGGGGGAGAATTGAGGAAGAAAATTTGATTAAGAAAAATCAAATGGCGTCTTCATGATTCGTAGAATTGCAGTTCGATTCCAAGAAAAATTCCACAATGGGTCCTCGGAGCGGCTGTGGGGCCGCAAATAAGAAAGTGTGTCACTCCCGGAGAGTGATATGGTAAATCTGTGAGTACAATTAGGAGTAAAAGACTCCAAAGTGACAAATTTGGCATCAATTTATGTTGCAAATTTGACACGGAGGAACAAAATAGGGGACTTCACCTTTTTTGTCAGTGAAGTAAAAAATTAATAGGGGACGTCACCCATAAAAAGTAAAGTAAAAATTGTGTAAAATAACCGATTTTACAGCCAGAGTTTGAATTATTGGAAAGGATGCCTTAATTTAGGCACAAATGTTGAAATAATTTAGATGCATTTATTATTAATTGCATGTGCAGGCCAATAAAGGTTATAATAGTTTGTCCTAAGTACTGGACAAACTCATGGGGCCAACGTGCAGGCCAATAAAGGTTATAATAGTTTGTCCTAAGTACTGGACAAACTCATGGGGCCAACGTGCAGGCCAATAAAGGTTATAATAGTTTGTCCTAAGTACTGGACAAACTCATGGGGCCAACGTGCAGGCCAATAAAGGTTATAATAGTTTGTCCTAAGTACTGGACAAACTCATGGGGCCAACGTGCAGGCCAATAAAGGTTATAATAGTTTGTCCTAAGTACTGGACAAACTCATGGGGCCAACGTGCAGGCCAATAAAGGTTATAATAGTTTGTCCTAAGTACTGGACAAACTCATGGGGCCAACGTGCAGGCCAATAAAGGTTATAATAGTTTGTCCTAAGTACTGGACAAACTCATGGGGCCAACGTGCAGGCCAATAAAGGTTATAATAGTTTGTCCTAAGTGCTGGACAAACTCATGGGGCCAACGTGCAGGCCAATAAAGGTTATAATAGTTTGTCCTAAGTACTGGACAAACTCATGGGGCCAACGTGCAGGCCAATAAAGGTTATAATAGTTTGTCCTAAGTGCTGGACAAACTCAAGCGGCCAACGTGCAGGCCAAAAAGGGTTTAAAAAAAAAAAAATGTTTAAAGGTTGTCCTAAGTGCTGGACAAATTCAAGCGGCCAACGTGCAGGCCAAAAAGGGTTTAAAAAAAAAAAAAAAAAAAAAAAAAAACAAGGGTTTGAATAGACTGTCCTCAGTTCTGGACATTTTTAAAGGCTATGGTGCAGGCCAAACCAGTTCCTCCGGGAACAAACTGTCATCTGTCATCGATGCTGGACATCAACAGGCCTAAGCGCTGGCCATAATATGTCCTACGAAGGTTGAAGGTTTCGACTAGTCTTTGATGTTGAAAAAAGATTATTCGAAGGTCTACGAAGCATACAAATAGTTCCTTCGGGAACGAAATGTTAATAGTGTTGAACATTTAAGGTGGTTTATTGCTAACCGTACAATCTGTCCGTAGTTCCGGACATTTAAAGGGCGTCGTGCTGAGCAGGATGTTTCCTTTGAGAACACATTTATTCATTATGGAAATATAAAGGACTTAATTGCTGGTCATCGTATTTCTTTGGGAAATTGCTTTCTCAATGATGGATTATTGAGGGCTTTCGTTTTTTATTCATAATACCTTCAGCAATATATTTGAGGGCCTATGTACTGGCCACAATGTGTCCTGTGGGACTGGGAAAGAGTTTAAAGGTCATGAAGTTTCCTTGGAAACTTATTTGTTTAGTGTTTCCTTTCAAATCAAGAAATGGACAACTGATTGAACGTCGGTTTGAAAGAACGTATGGAAAAGTGGCTTCGTTTCAGAGCAATAGAGGGTCTCTGTGCTAGCCAAGAGGATCGTTTCAGTGCAATTGCAGTTTGGTACATCAAGTTGATTGGTCTTAGTACTGACCATAAGTTGTAGCTGAAAACAGCGATCATAGGTTGGTCGTTGTGAAGGTTTCATGTGGGCCTCGAAGCTCACTCGTCAAAGGTTTAATAGATATCCTTCGGGTTTTCAAGTGCTCTTGCAGTCTACTAACTGCATGAGGGGACATTTGACACATTAAAGGATAGATTGAATTCAGAATCGAATGAAAGAGTCGAAGCATTGGCAACACAGAGAGTGTTACTTTTCATGGAAACCAAGAAGGTAAATTATAGTAAAAGTACTGCATCGTGGTGTCCGAAATAAAAAGAGCATATTAGTCGTGTTCTATTGAAAGACATATGATCCAGAGAAGGATACACTCGATATATGTTGATTGTTGAACAAGTGCAGATGTTTAAGGTGTCCCGTCTGCATAAGATTTCGCAAACAAGGTTCAGGTTCTGCACTTTCTGGCTCATACTCTGACTTGATCAGCCTCGCAATCGACGATTAGAGATCTAATGTCACGAGTGACTATTAAATTTAAGGTCGATGGTGTTGTTTTGAAAATGTCCTGATGAAAGTTTCATTGGGGACAAGTTCCCAACGAGGGAGAAGTAAGGAGAGTCGCAAAGGGATATGCAGATGCGCCCACGGGGGGACAAGGGACGGTCATGAAGGATACATACGTAGATGTTGATTCACTAAAGGAACTGGATAATGGCAGTACGAAAGGGATAAAGTGCTTGGAAGAGTCGTACGTGCCAAGGGTGATTCTTGATTAATCTCAAAAGCCCCACGGGTTAGAATAGAATAGGAATGGGATGTTCCGGGTGGATATACGAAAATCTCCATTGTCTGTCTAATGAGGAGATGAAGCTCTCCAGGTTGTCTGAGAACAGCTGATGATCGTGTTATGAATAAGCTTTAGCCAGTAGAGACGCAGTGTGAACTGTTATTGGAGGAGTTGTAGCAATTAATAGAGGTATTCGGAGAAAGGAATGAAGCCGCAGTGGAAGAATGAAAGCTGTTATAGTCATTTGAATGTTCTACCATCGAAATGAGAAAGCTATGAACTTAATGAATTCCTGGATAGGCTTGATCAAGTTTAAGCAGTGTCACCTTTCTTTAAAGTGGACGTGATACGAGTTGCTCACGTGATCAAGAATTCTTGTCAGAAGTTGTGGTAGCGTTTGCCTCACCGAATTTGGCTGACGCAGTCAGGGAGTCCGGTGATTGTAGAAGTGCGAATGTCAGCAGAATTTATGTTCTGATCGGAAGAAGGAATCAGTCGATTATAGTATTGCTCGAGTTAATTATATACATATTCAGCGAGTTCAGATTGAACGGAATGGCCGATATTGGTGTCGAAGCAAATCTAAAAAGAGGCTAAGGTAAAGACAAGTTACAAAGGCAGAATTAGCATCTCGTTGATCGTAAGAAACATTCAGTGAAGAAAACCGTAGTTGAAGGTAATTAAATGACAAGGTGTTAAGTCACAGATCCGGATGGAAGTAGCATTTGTGACACGAGTTGCAAGATTTCCCGTAGGGTTCAGACAGGAGGCGTGTAAGGCAATTAAGCAGATTTGCATTCGTAGGCTGATGCAAATAGAAAATAAATCCGATGGTAAAGTATGCTGCGATTCATATGAAGCCTTTAGGAAGATGTTAAGGGTCGGTGAGTAGACCTCCCGAGTAGCGATTCGGCGGGATCGCTCCAAATAATGTTGCAGTAAGAAGATCTTGCAGGTTGGGAAGTGGAGCCTGAAGTTTAGCATAGCGTCAAACGTGTAGAAGAGGATGTCAAAGAATTCTAAGTATGGTTGGCACTGGCGTTACAGTGGCAGCCCTTGTAGATGATATCAAAGTACGCAGTGGATAAGATTGACAATAGCGTAACTGTGGCTATCGCTAGAGAATTTGACAATAATTACATGAGGTAGATCTATAAATTGAGGTTCTAGAAGATTTCTAAGGGCAAAAGAGACATATTAGAGCTCGTGGAGTCAGTAATGTCCATTGAGCTGAATACATCGAGACATAGTGGATAAATTACGAATTAGAAATTCGACAGCTGGAAGTTGTCGAGAAGCAGTAACATCAATGGAAGCGGAACTCAATAGTGGCTGGAAGCTGAAGAATTTAGTTGTAGAGTGTCAACAGGAACTATGAGGTAATAGCAGTTGCAGAGGAATTTTTTGTCAGCTAGGGATAGTAGCGTTTGACAAAGGAAACAGTTGAGAAGGTTCGGGGAATTTCGCGAACAGCTGTTTTAAAATAATGACCCACATATAACGTGGATCATTATACTGCTGCTTTAACAACATTATTGGGTCAAAAACCGAGATAGGGATACGTCTTTTGTGCGAGACGGTATGGGCAGCCACTCACACATTTGACACCCTATTGCATCACACACATATATATCTTCTCATTTTACGCACCTAACAAGGGGAGCATTTGAGAAAGATGAAAAAAAATACCTCCATGACCACTATTATGGCCACGGAGGTAACTTCTCAAAACACCATCACTACTTGACTCAAAACCAAGCACACTTTTTAGGTAGTCACTATGAAATAGCGACTGCCTTTAGAATAGTTAGATTTGACCATTACCAAATCCAATCTAACAACAGAGTTACTGCGAACCCAAAGCAGCTCTCTAACGTGTCTCGTGTTATTAAGTCAAAGACACATAATACACAACTCTCATCTCAACCAACACATCCATTAAGCCAAGCGGTCACAACCGCGATCAAACCTTTTCTTCAAAACTAAAGTAGAAAAGGGGGATTAACCATCTTCAGGTTATCATGGAACATTTTTATATTTTTAATAACTTCTAAACGACATCTTAAATCAACAAAAGGGTTAAACTAATACGTTTTATGCGCAAAAAGTCGTACACAAGGGAATTAGGGGAATTTTTCTTGTGTGTGGTCAATACAAAACCTTTAATCAAAATTGCAAAAGTTAATTCGCGATTTTAGCAAACTTATAAAAACTCCATGTAGCGGAAACTTTCGCAAATGTTAGCGTTAATAATTGCTAAATATCCCCAAATCAAAATTGTGGGTGATTGTGTACTCAGGGGAGGGAGGGGGAGATTTTTCTATGCGCCAAATTATACAAATGTAAGCTACATTACCAAATCTATAAAGCAAATGTGGGTAAAACAAAAAATCCTTCATTCGAAACATAGTTTCCCGCCTTCGTCTATGTATTCTAATTATAATTTAATTAATCCTTTTCTTATTAATTTATTCCCTAATTAGTTATTGTAACACAAAGATTTATTTTTGCATATGATACACGTGAAAAGCGTTCAGTAGCACTTTAATTTTTTTCTTCAATCAAACTAATCCTGCATAGAGTAGCAGGAAAAAGTATCTTTGAAAAATGGTTGATCGTAAATAATAATAATTTTTTCTTCATGCATTTAAGAGTGCCTGAGAAAGGTATAGCATATGATACACGTGAAAAGCGTTCAGTAGCACTTTAATTTTTTTCTTCAATCAAACTAATCCTGCATAGAGTAGCAGGAAAAAGTATCTTTGAAAAATGGTTGATCGTAAATAATAATAATTTTTTCTTCATGCATTTAAGAGTGCCTGAGAAAGGTATAGCATATGATACACGTGAAAAGCGTTCAGTAGCACTTTAATTTTTTTCTTCAATCAAACTAATCCTGCATAGAGTAGCAGGAAAAAGTATCTTTGAAAAATGGTTGATCGTAAATAATAATAATTTTTTCTTCATGCATTTAAGAGTGCCTGAGAAAGGTATAGCATATGATACACGTGAAAAGCGTTCAGTAGCACTTTAATTTTTTTCTTCAATCAAACTAATCCTGCATAGAGTAGCAGGAAAAAGTATCTTTGAAAAATGGTTGATCGTAAATAATATTGATTTTTTCTTCATACATTTAAGAGTGCCTGAGAAAGGTATAGTATATGATACACGTGAAAAGCGTTCAGTAGCACTTTAATTTTTTTCTTCAATCAAACTAATCCTGCATAGAGTAGCAGGAAAAAGTATCTTTGAAAAATGGTTGATCGTAAATAATAATAATTTTTTCTTCATGCATTTAAGAGTGCCTGAGAAAGGTATAGCATATGATACACGTGAAAAGCGTTCAGTAGCACTTTAATTTTTTTCTTCAATCAAACTAATCCTGCATAGAGTAGCAGGAAAAAGTATCTTTGAAAAATGGTTGATCGTAAATAATAATAATTTTTTCTTCATGCATTTAAGAGTGCCTGAGAAAGGTATAGCATATGATACACGTGAAAAGCGTTCAGTAGCACTTTAATTTTTTTCTTCAATCAAACTAATCCTGCATAGAGTAGCAGGAAAAAGTATCTTTGAAAAATGGTTGATCGTAAATAATATTGATTTTTTCTTCATACATTTAAGAGTGCCTGAGAAAGGTATAGTATATGATACACGTGAAAAGCGTTCAGTAGCACTTTAATTTTTTTCTTCAATCAAACTAATCCTCTAAATTGCATAGAAAAGCAGGGAAAAGTATCTTTGAAAAATGGTTAACCGTAAAACACATTAATTTTTTTCTTCGTGCATTTGAGTGAATCTGAGCAGCGTATTGCATATGATACACGTGAAAAGCGTTCAGTAGCACTTTAATTTTTTTCTTCAATCAAACTAATCCTGCATAGAGTAGCAGGAAAAAGTATCTTTGAAAAATGGTTGATCGTAAATAATATTGATTTTTTCTTCATACATTTAAGAGTGCCTGAGAAAGGTATAGTATATGATACACGTGAAAAGCGTTCAGTAGCACTTTAATTTTTTTCTTCAATCAAACTAATCCTGCATAGAAAAGCAGGGAAAAGTATCTTTGAAAAATGGTTAACCGTAAAACACATTAATTTTTTTCTTCGTGCATTTGAGTGAATCTGAGCAGCGTATTGCATATGATACACGTGAAAAACGTTCAGTAGCACATTAATTTTTTTCTTCGTGCATTTGAGTGAATCTGAGAAGCGTATTGCATATGATACACGTGAAAAACGTTCAGTAGACAAATGAATTTTTTCTTCAAGCATTAGAATGATTCTTTAAAGAGAATATTGTGATTTTTTGCGAAGTCGCTTCGCGTCTAAGTGTGTTTTTTTAATAAAAGAAATACATTTTTTTAGCTAATCTATTTAAAAAAAGATTGAGTTCATGATTTTAAAGTTTTACGATATGTTTTTCTAAAAAAATATTTTTAAAAATTCATAGGAAAAAAAATTCTTAGACGCGGAGCTGCCTTGCAAAAAAGAAAAATTATTTTTAAGATAATAATTTAAAAAATATTCTTATATTATTTTTAATTGAAATTTTTTTTAGCAAGTCAGTAGTTTTTTTTTGTTTTTTTTATTTTAATATTTTTTTAATAAAAGAAATTTTAAATTTTTAAATTATTATGTTTTATTATTTTGGACTAAAATCCTTTAAAAAAAAATATAAAAGAATAAAAAAAAATAATAAAAAATTAAAAATTAAAAAAAAAACTTTTCAAGAGATACCAAATTTATCGAAATCAGAAGAAAAACCCTTTCAAAAAAAAAAATAAATAAAATAAAATAATAAATAAAAAATTAAAAAAAAAAAACATTTCGATACCAAAATCGAAATCAGAAGAAAAACACTTTCAAAAAATAAATAAAAAAATAAAAAAGAAAAAATAAATTAAAAATTTAAAAAAAAAACATTTCAAGAGATACCAAATTTATTGAAATTAGAAGAAAAACACTTTCAAAAAAATAAAAATTAAAAAATTAATAATAAAAAATTTAAAAAAAAAAACATTTCAAGAGATTCCAAATTTATCGAAATTAGAAGAAAAACACTTTTAAGCAAATGAGTAAAAAGTCGTGAATTCTTTTGCGAGAGAGCTAAGAGGTTAACAATATTTTTTTATTAAAATAAATAAGAAAAATGTCGTTTATGTTTTTTGAGTGGGCCCAACGGGCTTGATAATATTTTTGTTTTATTAAAAGAAATTAATACAAAATTTTTAAGGTCATATGACATAATTCGAAATACACTCACTAATTATACATTTCTTCCAAATTTGAGCCCTATACGTTTTGTAGAAGGCGAGATATTGTGGAAAAACCGTTCTGAATGGCGGCGGCTTCGGCCGCCATATTGTTTTCAAGGTCAGGAGATACACTAAAAGACTAAAAATCACTATTTATTCATATTTTCCAAATTTGAGCCCTCTACGTTTTGCAGAAGGCGAGATATTGCGGAAAAACTGTTCTGAATGGCGGCGGCTTCGGCCGCCATATTGTTTTTAAGGTCAGGAGATACACTAAAAGACTAAAAATCACTATTTATTCATATTTTCCAAATTTGAGCCCTCTACGTTTTGCAGAAGGCGAGATATTGCGGAAAAACCGTTCTGAATGGCGGCGGCTGCGGCCGCCATATTGTTTTCAAGGTCAGGAGATACACTAAAAGACTAAAAATCACTATGTATTCATATTTTCCAAATTTGAGCCCTCTACGTTTTGCAGAAGGCGAGATATTGCGGAAAAACTGTTCTGAATGGCGGCGGCTTCGGCCGCCATATTGTTTTCAAGGTCAGGAGATACACTAAAAGACTAAAAATCACTATTTATTCATATTTTCCAAATTTGAGCCCTCTACGTTTTGCAGAAGGCGAGATATTGCGGAAAAACTGTTCTGAATGGCGGCGGCTTCGGCCGCCATATTGTTTTCAAGGTCAGGAGATACACTAAAAGACTAAAAATCACTATTTATTCATATTTTCCAAATTTGAGCCCTCTACGTTTTGTAGAAGGCGAGATATTGCGGAAAACCGTTCTGAATGGCGGCGGCTTCGGCCGCCATATTGTTTTCAAGGTCAGGAGATACACTAAAAGACTAAAAATCACTATTTATTCATATTTTCCAAATTTGAGCCCTCTACGTTTTGCAGAAGGCGAGATATTGCGGAAAAACTGTTCTGAATGGCGGCGGCTTCGGCCGCCATATTGTTTTTAAGGTCAGGAGATACACTAAAAGACTAAAAATCACTATTTATTCATATTTTCCAAATTTGAGCCCTCTACGTTTTGCAGAAGGCGAGATATTGCGGAAAAACCGTTCTGAATGGCGGCGGCTTCGGCCGCCATATTGTTTTTAAGGTCAGGAGATACACTAAAAGACTAAAAATCACTATTTATTCATATTTTCCAAATTTGAGCCCTCTACGTTTTGCAGAAGGCGAGATATTGCGGAAAAACCGTTCTGAATGGCGGCGGCTGCGGCCGCCATATTGTTTTCAAGGTCAGGAGATACACTAAAAGACTAAAAATCACTATGTATTCATATTTTCCAAATTTGAGCCCTCTACGTTTTGCAGAAGGCGAGATATTGCGGAAAAACTGTTCTGAATGGCGGCGGCTTCGGCCGCCATATTGTTTTCAAGGTCAGGAGATACACTAAAAGACTAAAAATCACTATTTATTCATATTTTCCAAATTTGAGCCCTCTACGTTTTGTAGAAGGCGAGATATTGCGGAAAAACCGTTCTGAATGGCGGCGGCTTCGGCCGCCATATTGTTTTCAAGGTCAGGAGATACACTAAAAGATTAAAAATCACTATTTATTCATATTTTCCAAATTTGAGCCCTCTACGTTTTGCAGAAGGCGAGATATTGCGGAAAAACCGTTCTGAATGGCGGCGGCTGCGGCCGCCATATTGTTTTCAAGGTCAGGAGATTCACTAAAAGACTAAAAATCACTATGTATTCATATTTTCCAAATTTGAGCCCTCTACGTTTTGCAGAAGGCGAGATATTGCGGAAAAACTGTTCTGAATGGCGGCGGCTTCGGCCGCCATATTGTTTTCAAGGTCAGGAGATACACTAAAAGACTAAAAATCACTATTTATTCATATTTTCCAAATTTGAGCCCTCTACGTTTTGTAGAAGGCGAGATATTGCGGAAAAACCGTTCTGAATGGCGGCGGCTTCGGCCGCCATATTGTTTTCAAGGTCAGGAGATACACTAAAAGATTAAAAATCACTATTTATTCATATTTTCCAAATTTGAGCCCTCTACGTTTTGTAGAAGGCGAGATATTGCGGAAAAACCGTTCTGAATGGCGGCGGCTTCGGCCGCCATATTGTTTTCAAGGTCAGGAGATACACTAAAAGACTAAAAATCACTATTTATTCATATTTTCCAAATTTGAGCCCTCTACGTTTTGTAGAAGGCGAGATATTGCGGAAAAACCGTTTTGAATGGCGGCGGCTTCGGCCGCCATATTGTTTTCAAGGTCAAGTGATACACTAAAAGATTAAAAATCACTATTTATTCATATTTTCCAAATTTGAGCCCTCTACGTTTTGCAGAAGGCGAGATATTGAGGAAAAACCGCGTAATACATAAAATTCAATATGGCGACGGCCGCCATTTTGAATTTTCAAGGTCGAGTGTACCACCATTCGATAGGGCAATATTATCTGTACCTTGTGTCCAAATTTCAGCCTTCTATCTTTTCTAGGAGCGAAGATATCGAATTATGTCCAATTTCGACAGAGCTTTTTGGAATCGGCCCCACTGTGCGGTGGCTGTATATATTTTTATAAAAAAGTGCGGCCAAACAAGCTTTTAGTGGTCAATTAACAATTAAGATAAAGAAATACGGCTACCGAATCAACGCTTCAGTTTAAGCGTTTTAGTGTTTTCTCTCTGCCTGTTTTTTCCATGCCTTGAAACATTATACTGATTATTCATCAGAGGCTCACTTTATGTATATCTGTACATATTTAAGTATATAAAATATGTGGTATTATGTATCTGAACCATAGACCAATTTATCGTCAGTCTGTACCACTCCTTCGCCTCAATTCTTTTAATCGACACCTCTTTCTCGGATGTGACACATTTGAAGGAAGTTTTGTGTGTAATAAAAACATAATTTTTCATATAACTGTAAGAATATTAATATTATTTTGCCTTCATTTTATATAAGAAATAAAAAATTAATTAATTAATTTAAAAGGAATGATAAAAATATTTATTTTTGAAATATTATTAAAATAGGAGTTTTTTTTATGTTTTATACCTAACCAATCAATGTGTATAATTTACACCTATTGAATAATCTTTTGGTATAAGTTTTGTTGACTTCTTCGCTAAGCATTTAGCGGTGGTGCTTAAGTGAGGAATTCATTGAAGCTCAGCTCGATTGAGATAAAGGCAACACATCTCTCCGAAGCAATTTAAAGCCAAATGATTTTTATTGGTTTCTCCTCATTTGGATTTTGATAGTTCTATTCGATATATATAAATATTCATACTTAACAACAAATTAACTTGAAATGTGGCATGGTCAGTTTTACAGTGTAAACTAAAACCAGTAGCTGATGGATACATGTTAAATGATTGTATAAATTGGAGTTGATAGGATATTCGGCAGAAGGTCAAATTCTCACTGACCGACGGGTTTCTTCTTCACTGAATATTTCATCGATGAACATTAACATAATGGTGGATTTAGAAAAGCACACACAAGTGGCGGGACTGTCATCTGAAATTCGATTCTTTCGGCCCCCTGAAGCGCAGATAATTGTGCATGGAGTGAAAGAATATTTTTTTTATCTACCACTTAGCTTCAATTTAACCATTAAGGCATATAAGACTACGACAAGTTAAATATTGATCTGTTTAACCTTTTGTACGATATCCATATATACACATAACACATTGAATCCATTGAATGGACAAAACGACGTAATAACATATTGTACAGTGAGAGAGTCTGAATCAAACTCCACATCAGCAAGTCCATTGCCCTTAAATACACTGAATAAATCGATTGGGCTGACATCAAATAAATATCATTTTGATCAACTGAGACCAATAAATTAATTTCATCCAACATCAGTCGCGGCATGGGAGTGCAGACAATGCATTTACCATTCTGTCAATATATTCGAGCTACTGTCTCTATAGTTTCTATATATTAGCTTTCTAATATACCAACATATTATTGTTTAAAAGATCCGCTTAAATTAGGATATCTTCGAAGGATTTTCTATTACTTTTGTTGCTAATCTTGTCTTAGCGAAAGGAGTAATTGATTAAAGAATTTTTCAAATTAATAGGAACTTAAAAAAATAAATTTGGGGTTCATCATATTATTTTAACACGATAAAATTCCAAAATAATATTATCGAGATAAGAAATTTGAAACATAATTAAATATTTTAAGCATCAATTTCTTTATGCAAATTTTTCTTTAACAAAAATCTGCCTTTTAGAGATACAATTCAGTTCAATATTTGAAACAGTAGATTAGACTAGAGAACGTGCAGTAAATGATTTATGAAAAAAAATCTAGCATGGTGTATTATGTAGGCTTTATCAATATATAATGCATTTTGTTGATGTGCCTACGTTATTATTGCTATGAATATGACAGATGTCAGTTCTGGCAAAACCAATAACCATCTATCCATTGATGAATATCCGTACCACAATGAATTTTGAATACTCGTTCAATTAATCACTCAGAAGAATTGATGATTTATAGTTTTTAAATGTTTGAAATGCATTTTATTGACGACGACGTCATTGTCACAACACTGAAATGATTTGTTGATGTTTTATTGTACTATTTCACATTATACGAATATTTATTTATTATTCATGAGAACAATCATGGAAGTAAAACATTAAGCGATATTTTGCTTTTTCCCCTTATCCGGACACACTCCATCATTGTATTTGTTAAGCCTCTCCCGACGTGCCTCCAAAGTCATCCCAAACAGGGGGGACCATTTTAAATTGATTCATTTCGAAGCGTTTTAAAGTCTAAACTCGAGAGCCAAGAAAAAAAAACTCTTCGTGATTTAGATTTTTGGTCAGTAAAAAGGTTGATTTGTTCAAAAGATTTTTTTTTATTTATTAAATGATTAAAATCGAATCGAAACGATCAAATCAGGGATAAATTAATTTTCATTTACTTTTTGTGAATAAAACTGAACCTTTATTTTATTATGATTAATAATATAATATTTTATGGTCTAATGAATGAAGACATTAACATAACTTAAGAAAATTATAAAGTCCTTTCTCAAATATGTAATGTTGATTTATGACGAAAATTCTGTTGTTTTAGATCAATAGATCAAAAATTTTCCTTTTAAATAAAACAAACAAATACAGAGATTTCCCATAATCGAACAAAATGTTTCTATCAATAATAATGATACTGAAATAAATCGTTTCATGGAATAATTGTCAAATTCAATCCCCTAAATATATATGGGGGTATAAATAATTGCCTGCCATTGTCTGTGCAAATTCAAATTGATTTTGGAGTATGTGTGTGTGTCTTATGTATTGGAAGAATATAAATTTTATACATTTTCAAAACAAGATATGTCATATAAAATGATTTTCATCCAAACGCTGTATACCGTTTAACTAACAGCCCTCCTAGTCTTTTGGGAGATTGATAGGCACCCACGACGAAGGAGTGAGTCGCTCACTCCATCGTATATAACATTCATGGCAATTGAACGTTATGCGCTCATGATTGTTATGTAGAAGAGGGTGATCCATCTCCTCCAATTTCCAGCAGCATCAGCAATGATGGCAATAATGTATATGTAGTATAATACGGCACCCACTGCCTCGGTGTAGTACAGCCATTGAGTGAGCAAGGGTGGAAAGGAGAGTGTATGAGAAAATGCGATGGGCTAAAAGGGTCGTTTAAAAGCGACACAAATCATAAAATCAATAAACACAATATTCTAGTTTCCGTGCTAACGATACACACAAGTCAATATTCATATTTAACTATATATTCACCACATATAGCTCTGAGTCTATTAAGGACCCAAAAGCATCCTGTCTTTTGGAATTTGCTGGACCCGGAGAGTCTGCAACAAATTAGTGCGGTCTTCGCACATTGTAAATTACTCTAAAGGTGCTGTTTTGTAGGGGGTATGGTCGAGGATATGGTGGAATGTGAATTTTCTGTTTTATCAACAACTACAAAATAAATAATTTATCTACATTTTCCTGTAAATTCAATATATTCAAGGATAAATCTAGTACATAAATGTGCACTGTATCCCTAGCACAAAATAATATACCTACATATATAGAGGTTAATTTAGTTAAGTACTTTACTAAAATTAAAATAATCTGTATCAACTTATGGCTATTTATTATATTATGTTCAGCATGCTTAAAAAATTTCTGAAGACTAAAAATAAATCAATTAAACATGCTTGAAACAAAACAGGATAATTGGAGTCGATTCTTTTCTTTAATAGTTTTATAATTTTTTTTTCATATTCTCAAAAATCTGAGATACTGAGGAAATTTTTTGTAGGTTTCTCAAACTCTGACTTTAAAATTGTCTAAAGAAAGCCATTTCTCAACCAATATTCTAAAAAACTTTACAAGAAGTCCTAAAGTCTTCTTTTCATCTAGAATAATTTTTTTTTTATAAAGACAATAATAAATTTGAAAACACAAAATATCAAAATCTTATATCTAGCTTGTGAGAAAAAAAAGATTTTTAATAGAATAAATCTCAAAATGTAGTGAAAAGTATTTTTAGAAGTCCTTTTTAATGCACCCCCAATTTTCCAAAAATTCAAGAATTTTCAATAATTAAAAAAAAAAAAAAGATTTTCTATGAAGAAGATAAAATATTTCCGCATTTTTGTTTATACCAAATTAAAACAAATTGAATTACATTGTGCAGAATTCTCTGTGAATTCATGATTTTCTCAAGCCCTTTTCGTGCAATAATATTTGTTGACTTGTTCGCATATTCGTGGTGCAACCACTCTGACTTGCGAGATGTGCCCCAAAATGGTAGTTTCAGGTTCAAATGTAAGCAAAAAGGACACTGAATTTTCATGTCGTGTTAAGAATGCAATTACTGCAATAGTGAATATTTTCACATGAACTGCTGCTAGATCCGTAGGGAACACATATGCGGTTTCATCCTCTTTTCCCATTTCTCTCTTTTAGTTGAAAAAAAAAAAAGAAAAACCAAGTGCTATTCTCACAAATTGTCTGTATTGAATTTTTGTAACATATGTACACACATAATATGAATGAAAAACAGAGGATGGAGGAGAAAAGCGAACAATATTGCCCGTAGCTAGTAAATTGTTCATATATGAAATTCCCACTCTGCAAAGACTCTCCACCACCCTACACCCGTCCCCCCCTTTGGGTTTTGTGCATGTGGTGTGGGTAAATTTAATGAATCCGAATCGGAAATTAATTCGCGTATAAATGCCATAAACGGACACTCGGGCTGGACAAGAGTGCGGCAATGAAATCACGCTAATGCATTTTCTATGTACTCCTCGGCGGCATATTAGGTGTCGGAGTCCCGGGTGCTCCTCTCTTGCGATATTATTTAAACGTGTGTAATGTGCAAACTACACAACATTCGGGAACATGGTGCGCTTCTGGACTACCAATTTTCAATATGTTGCTGTATACTGACTCATGTTTCTGGTCGTATCATAGCTTTATATTGTTCCCTCTTTCATTTTTTTTTAATTCTCTCTATTCCACCACATTTCTGCACATTTTACCCAGGCAGAGAGGAAAAGGTTGAGTTGGGAGTGAACGAAAAAAAAATGGCAAAATCATGCAAGTTTAATGTCAAGCTGTGGAGCAATTGTATTCCAATTAATTAATGATAACAAATAATCGCTTGCTTTTAGCGCGCCTTTTGCTGTTTTATGTTCTCATTTTTTGCAACTTTTCCATTTATCCAATTTAGCGCTTTAGTGCTTGCGCTTAATGAATTGTTTCCGAGTTATTCATTTTATAAGTGAAATCATGCAAGAGATTGAGGAATATTTATTGACACTTTGCACATGATTTATTGTTTGATTAAAAAAATAATAAATATAAACAACTAATTTAAATTTTTTTTTTGCTCTTTTGTCGGTTGATAAATTTATGGAAAATATTTTAAAACAATTTTCAAAAAAAAAAGTAATAAATAATAATGATAATTATGTATTATTTTTGATCATAAAATTTGTTTAGTAAATAATTTGTCTTTCTGCACTAGTTAATTTATTCTTTTTTTTTTAAATTATATTTAATAAAAATAAAAGCGCATTCAGTCGAAAATGCAATATTTTTGCAGACTATTTCATATTATTTTAAGTTTAGTCTATTTTAATAATGAATGTATTTTTTACTGATTGATGATTTGCTAAAAAAAATAATATAACTATAAAATTCAAAAATTAGAGTTAAGGAATAATTTTGTTAACCGAAAAAATAGAATTCATATCATTTTATTGCTATTTAATAAGGGAATACAAGAAATTTAGTTTTTCATTTCAAAATTGGTTCAAAAATCGTGATTAAAGTCCTTCAGGTTCCTTATCAGATTATCCTGTAGTCAAAAACACATACCCGGTTATATATCAATTAGAACGTATAAAAGATTACAAAGATATAGGAGGAGAAACTTTTGTTTTAAAATTAATTTTATTACCATTCCGTTTAGCAAAACTTTTCTTTTAACCATAACTTTCCCAATGAATTCTTTTTAGGTAAAAATCTGGTTCCAGAATAGACGAACCAAGTGGAAGAAGCAGGACAATGTGTCAAATTCGGAAGTGGCTGAGCATAAGAATACTCCAGCAAAGTCTGGTGACTCCAGGGTATCAAACATCGATAGCCCACCCCCAAGTTCAACATCCCCGAGTCCAATTGCAGCGAAACATGCTGCAACCCCGAAGGCAGTAACTGTTGCAGCTGAGCTGAATGCGAAGTTAACAGCAAAGCACAATAGTTCAAAAGCACGACAGAATCACCATAAATTTGGACTCCCAAATAAGGAGACGACGAAGGTGCCATCAATTGATCTGGACATCGTGCCCAGTGAACCCAAGAAGTTGCATTCGTCATCGGGACGAATGGCCAACATTCTGGCAGATCACGACGTTGAGGCACGACTTGCAGCATCAAAGATCTCAGTATTCAAATCTGGTGCTGCTGTTCCGATTGTTTCGGTCGGCATGACGCGACTACCGCAGCCACAGAGGCCATAGAGAGGATTCTTGATGATTTTTGGACTTGAATTCGGACACTGTCCGATCACTTTCAGTATACGAATTTAATTTATTAGCATATAGAGACAGTGTAGATTTTAGAGGACAGTGACTTGATCCCACGTTCTATCAATATAAAAGATGAAAAAGAAAAGAAAAGAAATGACTATCTGTAATTAGAAGGCATATTAAGAACAAGAAACTATAATTATAATTTTAATGTAAAGAGTGCAATGCAACGAAGTTTAACCGAGAAAAAAATTAACCTAATTAACTAATGGCCAAAATTTTCAAAAAGCGATGAATTTGAAAAAAGAACAATGTTGATATTTTGAGAATTTAGTTGGATAAAAAATGAAGAATCATTGCAAACGTAGCTATATGGAAAAATACGTTTTACTCCTTCTAAAAAGAAAATTATGTTTTTCTTCTGTGTAGAAAATTAAGGGGATATCACAAATTTATCGAAATTTAAGGAAAATGAATTATTTTTCTATCAAAAAAAAAAAAAAATGTCGCGGGAAAGATTGGAACGAAGGCAATTAGTAACGAGAAGTGAGTGTGTAAAATAGGTAATAAGAATCTCAAAAACCTGAATTATTAAAGAAGAAAAAAAGCTGAAATCCTATAGTCAAACATCCTGTGAACTTATTTGCCATAATAAAGTTTCTCTTAAAATTTTAATTCACAGCTGGTAAAAAAAATCTTGAAAGTAAAAAAAAGAAGTATAAATGTTAAGTTAAAATTAGAATGAGATCATAAAGAAAATTTTACTGGAGAAGCTCTCTTAGTACTTACAATTGAAACACATGTGCACGTGTAATTGGAAAAAGTTGTGCCAAATTTTCAGGAGATGAGCAAAAATGAATTTAACCATAAAATGAAGAAAAAAAATAAAATTTCATCTCTATAAACATACTTTTCTTTATTTTTTTTCACATTTTCATTTTTTTTTAAATACAACATGTCCAAAATGCCATCCAATATATCTCTGATCCTTCTTTTATTTTGCCTCAAAATATTCAATTTCTTATCTGAAAATACAGTGTTACAAAAAAAAGTAATAAAGTTAATTACCTTTCTGTCTGATTTCATGTTTTACTCTTAATACTTTTCCAATAAAAAAGAAAAAAGGTTTCACTGTAATATAAGAAATTTTCCATCATAATTGTGGAACTAGCTGGATAAGCAATTTGTTTTAGACAAAACTACGATTCATCAAAAATATCAATAAATTCTTTTTCTTCTTCTCAATAGCACCCCATCTATACATTATGAACAATGGGTATGTTGTATGTATATCTCAATAGACAATATGGTATATTAGACAACATTTTTTTCAATATATAGAATATTGATTAATATTTGGACCCTAATTCGCCTAACATTACACTGTTACATTTTGTTTTTAAACTCTTCATTTTTTTGATACATTTTGTATATAGAACATTCTTTGGATTTTATATCTTTTTTTTACACGAAAAAGGAGTTACATTTTTTATATTTTCTTTTTTCAATAAGGATATGTATCAACAGTAATATATTTTCTTTTTTTCACATTTACAATTTTTTACAACTACAAGTGACTAGTACAAAAAAACGCGATAGAAACCAAAACTATTTTTCTTTCTTTTTCAAATTGAAAAAAAATAAGCAAAAGAACTGAGTATTGCTTTATTATTTTCTCATTTTTTTTATCAATGAAATACTGAAGTTCTCAAGAGATAACTCTATATTAAAAAAATATATATAAGATAAAGATAGTTAAAAATATTATTTTGTAGGTTCTTTGTCAAAATATGAGTTTTTTTTTATTGAATTTTGGAACTTTCAATTAATTTGATAAAAAAGGGATTTTTTAAACATTTATTTAATCAAAATAGATTTTAATGTTCTGAAAAAAAGTCAGCTTATTTCCAAATTTCACATGGTAGCTAAATGTTAAATGCCACAGCATCAGAGCCTAAACAAAAGAACCTACATGAAAATGACTGACCCACCGTAGGACGAGAAATGTCCTCAAAAGCTATTTTTTTCATCTTTTGAATGGAGTTTTAATTCGGTGAGAAACCATTATTTTGGCACTTGGACACCGTCCTCGAGTGATGATGAGCTTTGTTTTTAGGACGCCTTGGGCGGTTGCAGTGATTCTCATACCTTACTCTCTGGTCCCTGAGTCACATGTTTGAAGAAGTTCCGAATGGCGCTCAGATAGTGACTGCAAATGTGACCATAACTCTTGTTGTACCACTCGGGTGTGCGTCCCCTGGAGGGAGAAGGAAAAGATTTAGTTGTGGTGGACGAACAAAACTTCCATTAATCTCATGTATATTACTTTGCATCCACACGTGCCAAATGGACAATCCGTGACTTTCCGCTGCCGCATGGTTCAATTAGGTAGCGCGAAGCCAATACAACACCTCGTACCCCACCTAGGAGGAGGAGAGTTGCATCCTGGTGCTCAACGGATGTCTCCACAATTACACAGGCGCCCCGTGGAAGTTCAGTATTCCACGATCTGTATGAATTTAAGCAAAAAATTATTAAAAAAAAAAACTCTTAAAAAATTAATAAATTCAATTAGTCACAAACCTAACTACGCAATAGTCTGTAATGGATTGCCCCCCACAGACATACTGGAAGATCTCCGACTTCTCATCCAACTGCTCAATAACACGCCACTTGAGGAGGTCAGTGTCCCACAAGTGTCGTTCCTTAACAATATGATGAAGTACTTCCGTTGGTGGTGCCTCCACCTCCACAGTGCACTTCCAGAGCCTCAACGGATGCCCATCGCCGATCTTTTTGTACGCAATGTCCACATGAGGATCCAATGATGGTGATGAAATCCATCCACGTGACTTTTCCCTGCCCTCCTTCATGGCAGCTGTGGTGCACTCATAGAGATACCCACGCCAATCGTGTAGCTGAATGTCCTCACCAAGGGTATTCAGTGTAACAGGACGAGACTCATCGAAATGGCTAAATTTGCACCGTTGCATCTTCTCATTAGAAAACGTAAAGACCGTGCGGTAGTTCTGGATGAGGTACGTGAGACACTCATGGGAGGCCTTTGTCTCACACAATTCTCGCGGATCAGGCAGACCAGCTGGCTTCCGACGACGTGGCGAAACAGAGTTGGATCTTCATAGAGCATAACAAACAAACAAAAAGTCATGTTAGAAAGGAAAGTGCTTTTAAGAGAGGATATGGCACTGATGCGAGAAGCTCTCCATTATACCTGGGACTGATGATACCGCCGTGGAAAATTGATGGTGCCAGACACACAGCTAAATTATTCGCAGTCATTTGATTGAACATGGAACACTCAGACACTTGATTCAAGAAGACAATTAGGGTGTAGAGCACCTCTCTATTTTCATCAGGCAGCAAGAGTACAGCATATTGCACGGCGTCGGGACGCACTTCTGGGGGTAAGTCTGAAAATATCAATTTAACTCATTATAGCGCGCATTTTTACGGATGCCTCTCTTTTGCCTTTTTTCCCTGCGAAAAATACATTTAAATTGCTCTTTGTGAGGATTTCTTGTACAAGTTGTATTTATGTGATTTATGTTCTTTCGTTAATTTGATAGCGAATTTAAATTAAAGAAATATCAATTTATTTAATTGCTTTTGGTTTATTATGTTGTTCTCTTTAATATTTAAAGTTTTTCTTCATTTACTTTTTTCTAGATTAAATAAAAATTCAGGTTGAGAATATTCATAACAATTTGAGAATCTTGAAAAAAAATTCTAGCTTTTATATTAATTCTTAGTTTTGCTGGGCAAATTAAAAATTAATTTATAAAATTAATAGAACCTTTTGATAAAACATTTAAAGCAACAAAATAATTAAGTAAAAAGTAGAATTAGTAAATAACTTACGCTGAAAGATTGCAATAAACGTCTCCGACATTTTACTGGTCAGCAGTGACTCCGGTAGTTCTCTAAAGTACTGCTTAACCATGTCTGCCACATCATAAGCCTGTTGCCCATCAAATAGTGTCACCAATTCGGACTCCTTTGCATTTTCCACCATTCCCTTTATCTTGAAGATGCGACTCTTCACCCCGGACTTTCGGAACAAACCCACTTGGTCGAGAGCATTAGCCTTCAGCCACTTCAGAGCCTGCTGAATTGGCGTCGGGAGGCTATGTCCGGTACGTTGGAGTACCAGCAGTAGTGGTACACCAAAGACTTTCTTATCCTTGTAGTCGGGCGTTTTGATTTTCTTGATGAACTTTGGTAACTCCCAATTCCACCCCGTACGATGTGTGGGGCAGTACCGTTCCATGTGACCAGTAAGTGTGACTAGGGCCAACTTCCTGATGACCTGGAATTGACCGCAGGATAGAGCAGCAAATTGAATACCGCTCTCCCTCTTCTTCGAAGGTTGGGATGAGAGTGGTCGCAAAAGGGACTTCATTTCGGGCTTTTCAGCCGTTTGAAAGCTGTGCCACCGAACAACTGGGCCTCGACTGAAAGGACATTAAAAAAAATTCTTAAGAAAAAATCCTTAATAAAAAAAAATTTAAATGAAATTCTACATACTTTGACCTCAAAATTACTTCTTCATCCTTGCTGTCGCTATCAGTTTTACGTTCCTGTTTCCGAATTGTACTTCGGGATCGCAAACTCCTCTTCTGGAAGGCATCCCGATATTTATCAGACTCTTTGCCGAGATTCAGTGAACCCCCACGTGCTAGTTTAGAAGATTTACTCTCCTTCCCCGACACGGAGGTATCCTTGAAGTATTTATTCTTCCCAGGATGACACTCAGAATCCGACAAAGCTCCTGCATCTTCAACTTTACTGCCACGCTGGAAGAAGCGACGAGCTCTGTTTGGTTTCTTCCTGCCCACGCGAATTGTAACTGAATCCTGACTGTTGGTATCGCTACAATATGACGATGAATCATCCCCAGATTTAGATGAAGTTTGTCCCATAAAGGGTAGAGGACTCGTGCGATTTGATAGTGAACGGTAGTGATGAGTTTTCTTGCCCATAGCATGCTTAGGGCTGAGACGATTGGGATCCGTGAAGGGCAACCGTAGTTCATTGGTATTAACAAAGAGATGCTTGGGAGACATGACGGTTGGACTAGTTGGTACTGGTGAGCATGGATGCGAGAAAACATCCACGCACTTCAAATCACTCATCTTCTGGTTCATTTGGCTGAAGTCCAGCACCTATTAGGAAAAAAGTATTTTTAAGAGTTTTTTTATAATAAAATTATTTAATTTAAAGCTCTTTGATAATTTTGTTGCATTTTTGCACATTATATATTTGAAAAATTATATATAAAGAGCTTTAAGAGCTTGTTATAACAGGACGTGCCATTCCGAATACAACTCGAGCTCTGAGAGAAAATATATTACTTCTACAAGTAGAATACTACATTTAATTGAGACACAAACCTGTGGCCCGCTGATTATAACACCCTCCTTATTTTGGCGTTTTCTGCGCTTCGACTTGATGGATTCAACACGCCGTAGGAAAGCTTTGGCGCCATCTCTGAGTCTCTCACTACCTGTTCTACGGAACTTTGACTGGATCATTTCTTGGTCACTGAATCCACCACTCTGTGGTCCACCACAGTAATCAAATGCGTCCGTGCTGAAGTGAAAATAAATTTGAAAATATGTTGAAACGACTTTCAAACGAACTCTCGCGCAACTGCAGGGAAAATTTTGTACCTTTCCGGCGAGGATTCTCGCGAAGAAATGTTGAGCTTATCCTTGTTCTTGTCACCTTTAACCGGTGGTGGCGGCATATCCATTTCACCCACACGCGACCACCTCCTACTCTGCGGCTGGAACGTCCAATTCTCACTCAATGCGCAACTATCGTCATCAGAGTCGTCATTCTGCTGGGGAAAAACATGAAAGAGTTTCCACTGTATAAATCGTGCACATTCTACTTTCATCGTGTCTTTATTTGATAATTATAGTGTCACTGTGGAGGCACAAAATACCTCAGACACACGTGAGTGCTTTATTGCAGAGGGATCAAAACACTTTTCACACTCTCTCTCTTTCGCGCCATCCACATCCCCGCCTATGAAAGTAACTCCAAAAGGCATTTCGTGGGCAATGGATATATTTCCAAAGAGAAGAATGACCTGGAGCAATCGTCGTTCGTCACACAATGCCTTATTAGACTTGATGATGGTTTGCCAGTGAAAGAATCTGCACGCCATGCGGAGTGCCAACAAAAGATGATGGAGCAGAAGCAGGTACACCAAGGGGAGGGCAAGAGGTGGCACGATAGACACGACTTAATAATGAACTTAATACGTCTCACACTGGGTGTTTATAATCGAAATCCACCGTGCAAATAGCATTACAGCAATTTACATATGAATACACTGAAATATTATATGTATATGCCGTCAAAAAAGTGATGATGCATACTCATAGTCGTAGAAATGATATATATTCATTATCTACAATACTACCTACAAAAAGTGTCTCTTGGAGAATGTTGGAATTTAATCCACAAAGATGTTGATTCATTTTGTAGCAAAACTTACAACATTGCCGCAAAAGACGATTAACTTCAATAAATTTTAAATATCTCCCATAGAGTTTATGAGTCTCTAATGCAAAAGCTCACTGCGTATATGGGAGAATGGGGTGAAGTGGATAAATATTCTTTAGAGTGCCAATGCTTTTATTATTTATGACTGAAAATTTTAAATAGACTTTAGGGAGTTTTTAGTCCTACAACTTTCTCATGGGCCATTTGCTCGCTATTTTGCTGAGAAATGCATTTTCTTAGCTTTTCCGTAACCCTTTACATAAGCCCCTACCCCTACTAAACTAAAATTTGTTCTAAGTTTTGTAAACCAGGGAATTAATTAAAAAGTACTTACTTATAAAACTTTTGACTGATTCTAGATAATCATTTTCTTGAATCTTTTATATTTATGAACGTCCCTTATTACATTAAATTTATTTAAATCAGATAGTAGATCTACTAAATAATAGTTCTAAAGCTTGAGATCCTAAAATAAATGTTGAAGTCTTTCTAAATAAACAGGTAAAAACAAAAAAAATATATCAAATCCTTTTTCAAGGTACAAAAAGAACATACAAAAGAATTCAACTATAGGTATTGAAAAAAAATCAATTTTTCATTAGAGAGAAATGCAGGCAGAATGAGAAAAATCATTTATAGCGAGGAGATATTTAAATGTAAATTAACCTGAGTGGAAGGACAATCATCGGGGAAATAAATCCTTTGACTATTTTAGTATGAAATTTCTATTAATAGCCCAACCTGGTGTAAAGGCCTTCGAGAATTTCTCTCACACTGCGGGAAAATTTATAAATGTTCTTGAGCAAGGAAGGAGCCAAAACATAATCAATAAAACAAAACGCTCTCGGCCGGTGATAAACATTTTTGGATTTAAAATAAATAGATGACGATAGCAACAACCACGAAACTGTGTAATTGCGCTTAAAGCCCACGCGTTAACTTTTCAATTTCACTAAAATTACATATTGAGCATAGAAGCAGATGGACAATGACCCAATTCCCTCAAATCGCATTTGGCTGACATAGAAAGACGACGAAAGAATGAGTACCATATTCCAACACTTTTGTGGAATTTGATGAACAAAGAAAGAGACAGCGAAGATGAAGGTGGATTGAAGAGAGGAACAGCAAAAAAAAAATTTAACTTACAGTTCCATGTTTGTGTGTTCCATCCAGTCGCATAGTAGCACAGCGGTTTAGAGCCACGAGTCGCCGGTAGAGTGACTGCAGGGGATCATTTTCCAGGAAGGGATGATCTTGTGCCACGTTGCTTAAATCTATGGGAAACTGAAGATCTGGAAGGGAGACAAACAGCAGGAAAAATATTAATGATCTGAGAGACAACAAAAAAATTAAGGTTTATCAGTAATCTTGAGTAGAGAGAGAGAGGAGTTTAAAATTTTCAACATTTCACTCAAAGTCGTTAAGATGAAAGAAGATAAATTGATAATTTATCTTATTTGTTTCCTTAGGCATTATTTTGTGGTTAAATAATAGCAGTTTCTTAGTTTTAAAATTAATTCTTTATTGCAAAATATTTTCAGTCCGAAAGAGCATAGAATTAAGGACAAAGAATTTATGTTTGAAAGAGTTCTGTATGCTACAGTGTTAAGACAGAATGCAAGAAAAAAGTTAATCGCAACATTAATCATCAAGACATTTCTCGATGTTCTATTTTATATTTTGATACAATGCAACACTTCAGCAGCGATACCTCCCAATTTATGCACTCGTAAGGCAAAGCAAAAAAAACTGCCTCCGCATTCTAAATTAGTTCCACTGATATATTTCACATGAAAATGAGAAATATTCTATTACGAAATGAAAATATTCTCACGATAATTTAATCTAGTCACTTTTTCATTAATTCATCCTCACTCACTCAGTGGGATAGCTGCGTCCGCCTACACAAATACCCCAACAAATATATTTGCGTGAAATTTGAAACGTTTTGTTGTCTAAAGGATTCTTCACTTCCTAAACGTGAGGCCACCAAATCAATTTAATTTCAATTATACAAGACTGTTCTCATTAAGTCTGCAACAATCGTTAATACGAAAATAATAGATCGCTCACTGGTGTAGCCTTGGAGGAAAAAAAGGCAAATGGCCTGAGCATGACTGTTTAAAAACATTTTGTGGGAATTTTACTATTTCAGCATTAACAAATAACCTCCCATAAAGCGCCATGAGCAAAAATTTGCAAAAAAAAAGAAGTTTAGACGATTTAGGCAAATTTTATTTTAGTCCAAAATAAAATAAGTTCAGAAGATATTGGACACCGCAATCAGGTTATTTCTAAAGAATTTTCTTGGCACGTGAGTGAAGTAGAATGTCCAAATGTTGGCACTGATATATCATCCCAAAAAAAATTAAATAGTCAGGTACAGTATGTTTGTTACAAACGTGCAGGTAAAAATATTTAAATTCGCTTCTTTAAAAAAAAATATTTTCTATATAGAAATTTAAGAAAAAACATGTCTTTTATGATATAATGCTTGTATTTAGTCTCAGATATTAAAAAGAAAATACCATTAAGGGCATTCTTGAGGCGCTAAAATTTTCCAAGCATTCCTCTTACCAAGGGAAAGCCTCAAATTAAACTGGAAATTGTTTTACATTCTTTAATTTTATGGCGTAAAGGGAGCCAAATTGTCTGGCAAAATTGATGAAATGATGCCTCCCAAAAAAAAAAACACCACCACTGAAACGCTTCAGTAGCTATTAATACACATTGCGAGCATAAAAGAAGGAAAAATAATTTATACATCGACTGTATAGGATAAATTTATTATCTTTATTCATTTAGCGGAGATGTTTCAACGTATTTGAGAAAATGCAATTTCCGCATTTTCCTTCATTGCTCTTTTTTTTTACACCAAATTGAATATTTTAAAACCACAAGCAGAGGTACTTTTTTTCTTCAATAACATTCATAAGGACAGATTTGCATTTTCCTTCATTTTATTTATTGCAATGACGTTGATTCACTCAAAATGCGAAGCAATATTGAGATTTTGATGAAATTGGAAAAGGAACTGGAACGTCTATAGAGACGTTAAAGTACACAACATTGTAGAGCTCAAATCAATATTTTTCTTGAATGGTTTTTCAATTTATAAATAAAATTAATGTGATGATATTTTGCGGAAATTTCATAAATAGCCCATATCGTGCAATAAACTGCGGTATAGAAATGTGCAGTGTATGACGTAATGAAAAGTGCGTGTTGATTTTGTGGAATGCGTATAAAATTCTATATAGCAAAAACGTTGAAGAGAATCCATTCTAATATTAGATGAAAATCTCTTATGGGTGTCGACGAACGCGTGAAAGTTGCAAGAGAAATTTTCTAAAATATATGACACCATATAGCAAACTCCTTTAACTATAATAAGAATATTCGAAATAATTCACTATGGGCAGAAGTGGGTTAAAATATCGCGCACACATGTCAAATGGGACTTTATTCATTATGATAATATGTTTTCTCGCTCCTTTGAAGAGTGCCCCAGAATTTTCTTTTTGTCAAAAAAATGTGTTTGGAGAACTTTTCATTCTGTATGGAAATGATATATTTACACTAGTTTCACTGATCTGTTTTACTTGAGTTCTTTTGGTTTGTAAAAGAAAATACCACAAATGTGTGACATACGGGTTAGTTCTTGGGTTAGTTTTCTTTTTCTCGGAACATTTAATAACTCAAAGTTCAAAAAAATATATAATATTCAACCTGATTTTTTCTCTCATAATAAAATGTGACATGTAGAATATTTCATTCATAGAGCATCAAAAGAATACACCGAACATAGAGGTGATGACATTTATGGCAAAAATAGGTCGTTAACAATCAATAAAAGTCCACAACATTTTCATTAGAAGGCTTCTTTAAAAATTAAACGAGAAATTTTATACGAAAAGATTGTTTTAAAAGAACTTATTAGAAAGTTCTTTTTTTTTCACTACACCTCCATTCCTCCTTAATAACTATTAATGACTAAGGTTTCATTTTGCGAACTGTTACATACATATTTATGGTTTTACTACAATAACAATCTGCTTTGAATTAACTCCAGAAACTATCCGGTTTGCGTAAACTTTTCCCTCATCATTTGAATAGTAAAAGTCCTTTCTGCATTGCAGATGGGACGATAGAGTCAATAAATGCCATCGGAGAACATTGAGAACAGAAATAACCCATTGGACTCTTCTCCACATACATTCATTAAAATTGCACATTATGAAATATCCCTTAAAGTTTAATACCGCAGAGAATGGATGAGAACGAGGATGTAGCCTTCATTCTCATGGGACATTTTACGAGGCGTGCACGGAGGCGGAGGCCTGATGAGCCAGGTGATGGCGAAATACAGCAAAAGGGTTGGTTTGTCACACAGAGACTGCTCTCATGATATTAATAGGACAAACATAAACATACATATAAGTATGGTACATAGCATATGAGGTATGTCGCATGAAAATGCTCCATATAAGCATTGTTTGAGAGATACCATTTTAGTAGGTATAGAAATTTTCATTACGTACACATATTCTCTGTCTCTTGGTTGCCCCGGAAATTAAAAGTTGGGTCACAATGTTGCAGATTGCGGTCGTGGGGGTAAATTCACACAAAACTTATACAAACTGCTAATTTTCCTGTTCAGCCTCACTGTTGAAAGATGTGAGAGTCTTCTCGGAAGATGTTGCTGTTATAGCCACATTGTATGCACGAGTATGATTTAAATATTGATTCCACGTTCTCTATATTACAATATCGATAAATATTTCCCCGACTCTTTTGCACAAAGTTCTGTCTGCTATAGTGTCTCAAAATGATTTCAAATAAATATAGCAATATTGAATGTATTGTTGCCTACAGATGAAATGCATCAAGTCAATGAATTCCTCTGCGCATTGAATAAATTGAATAGTTTAGAGAGAAATGCTATATACTCGTTTTTTTTTCTCTAAATCATTCACTCTCACCATCAAACTTGAAAGGTCTTTTTTCTCCTGCTGTTGGACGGAACTCTTGCATTTCAATTGAATTCAAATTAATTCATCACCTACTCTCCAGCTGTGTAACATGGGGAGCCGGCCAATCAATAGAGCAATTGTAAGGGATTATAGCGAAATGTCGGAGGAGCACACGGAGAAATCGCGATTGATCTCGCGCGAGAGCCAAAAACTCACTGAATGCAGTGTTGAGTTGCGTTTGGCGATCGACGATCCGTTTGAAAAGCCTTTGACTGTGCGCGCGATCGGCAAAAAGGCGATTTCCACCACGAAATGCAATAACCTCAGCATAAGAATAAAGTGAAAAGAAGTTTACACCATCTTACATGAGAATTGGAACAGAAAGAGTATTTATTAGCTAAGCTAAATTTAGGTTTCATCAGATTAATCTAAAGGCTTTAAAATATTTCACAATCTTCTCAAGAATATTACAATTTCAACAATTCTAGAGAATTGTAGAGAATAGAGAGTTTATCAAAACTACTTTATAAATGTAGCATATTGTAATATGAGCACGTTTAGTCAAAACCAGTAAAAACAATTTAGCGATTTCAAATAGTTTTTTAATTTAATTAATTAGTTCAGTGAATTCACTTTTCCCTATCAGGTTTTTTTAAAAAAATTTCTTTATCATTTCTTAAGAAAACTGGCTTTTCTTCTCTTTTTTTTCGTGTTTTAAAACTTTTCCTAACTACTGTGCTTTCCACAGAGCAATCGCGCACGGATCATTGATCGTTTAATGTATTGGTCGCTGAGAAAAGAAATGGTGGCACGAAGTGCAATGGTAAAACGCATATAAAAGTGAAGATGAAAGTATGTATCAATTATGGATTTTATGTGGTAAATAATATCACTTTGACTGTGTGGGAAATATATCAACTCATTTACATATCCATATGGTGGTATACAAAACATGAACTGAGGCACTGAAAGAAGTTCAGCTTTTTGAATAAATTTTACAATACATAGGAGAAAATGTCGTGATTCATTCTCTTCAACGCACACCCATCACGGTGCAACTCGTGGGCAATGCACGCAAGTTTCGAGATCGAGACACTTGGGACAGGAATAAATTTATTGGAAATCCATGATATATGCAACATACACTTTCAACACGCAGATAATATGTTTTTCCATTAAATCGACAACCCTAGATGTATTCTGCGATGAACAAAAAGTCACCAACTAAATAGAATACAAATTAGTCTGAAGTACTTCCGGTATACATTGTTACGATTTTGAGAAGAAATAAAAGCTAAAGAAATAGCTAAAATTATCACGCGGTGGCGTCCGTTAAAATAACCGCCAAATTATGAAAAGTCATTTCGCCGCAGTTGGATGAAAGGCGCCAAAATGACCCAAGTGAACCTAACCTCACAAATATACCAGAAAACACTATAAAAGAGCGAGAGTGAAGCTCATCGACACACTTCAATTCCAACTCTCATCGGAGGTGGACTATTGGAGATGACACCATCTGGCAGAAGACATCATTCCTGCCTCCCCTACGGGTAGAAGACATCATTCCTGCCCTCTCGCATGCCGAAGACCCATCAAGGTGGACCAGCAAAGCGGATAGAATGTCATCTCCAAGCCGAAGTCAGAATCTCTGTAGAAGAGAGAATTCCTGCCGCCCCCAGGCAGATGTAATGAGGATTCCTGCCGCCTCCAGGCAGATGCGAGAATTCCTGCCGTCTCCAGGCAGATGTGAGAATTCCTGCCGTCTCCAGGCAGATGTGATGTTCCTGCCGTCTCCAGGCAGAAGAAGGTCGATTGAGAGACCTTATGCACACAAGGAGAGTCCTACAAGCTTCCCATCTGAAAGAAGATGTCCTAAAGAAGCCCTACAGGACTATTTGACGTGCCTAAGAATCCCAGGAGGTGATCAACGCGCCAAATCCCACGATAGGACGAAAACAGACGCCAGTGAGGACCAAAGCGCGGTCTGAGAAGCCAGAGAGGGAATCTACACGCCAAGAACCCCCCCCCCCCCCCGCGGTGTAGAAGGATGTATAAAGACGTATCACCAATTATGTAGCCGCTAAGAGATTTTAGATGACTAATTAAAGAAGATTTTACCTCTAACCACCTTCTTTTTCTCATGAGGACATTTGGGGCAACAGGGACGAAGGCCTACGGGCCAAAATTCGTCACAATGGTGTCAGAAGTGGGATGTCGGGCTCCCGGAGGACTCACCCACATCCTCAAAAGCAGGGACCCGAAATTTCGCCCTTCCTTATGAGATTGAGGAGACACTTATGAGGAAATTAAGCAATTGCATTTATTTTAAATCCAATATGCTAAAGAGGAAGAGAAAAGAAGGCTCCGCGAATCAGTCTGCCCAGATTGAATGGAAATTCGCGTAGAGAAAGTCGCAGGAAGATGTTGAAGCTAGGACTCCATCGCAGAGGATGTATCCCTACGGAAATTCCCTCGTATCTGCGCCACTTCCACTATCTCCCGCACATTGCGGTCGAGAAAAATCCACAACTCGTGAGATTGAGCAAATCTCCCCAAGGATGAGTTGTTTCATTGACCACCATTTGCTGCACCATATTCGTCAGGATTAGAAAAAAATCCTGCCACGGAGATTTGCACCAAACACGACGACGAGGAGCAGAGGAACCCTGGAATTTTGAGTTGCAAAAAAGCCCCCTGAAGTTGAACCACAGAACACTACAGCGGACAAGCACCCAAATTCTAGAACCTCCAAAGGACTCTGGCGGAATTGAGATTTACAGATAGAAGACACTGGATCCCAAACCACCCCTATTCGCCTCCCGCGCGTGCTATGAAGATGGTCATGAAGTGGTCGAGTTTTACTCCCCTTCCATTTTAAGCTCTTAAGCAGAGCATAGCGTAATGCTAAATTGTGCATCCATGAACAAGCCCATTGTTCACATAGGAGAAGTTAGTAGGATAGAAGTTACTAACGATTTGCATGCAATAGCAGTCGCAGTACTCTCGGAAGCTGCCAATGAGAAGCATTATCCATTTCCGGATCACGGAAGCAGCTCCAGCTGATGTAAGGAGGCCATGATGTAATACAGCCCTAGGAATCAGCATTTGTGTTCTATAACACTTATTTGGCTCATCGTACGCCCCCTAATAGAGCTCCCGGTGCGGTGTTTTACCCCAGTAAGAGCAGATGAAGTAGATTAGAAAGTTAAAAGAAAGCTCCAGTTCACACTGTAGAGCCCAAAGCGGACTCCAGTCGTCCTGGTATAACAAGAAGGATGAACTGTAGAGAATTTAAATAAATTACGAGGAAGGACTCTTTTACTCTTCTCTAAATCGACACAGGAGAAGCTAAATGACGTCATCCAAAAAGATGAAAAATTCAGACTATTCAGAAGATTTATAACCGATCGGGACGATCGGAATTAGTAGGGGAGAATGTTACGATTTTGAGAAGAAATAAAAGCTAAAGAAATAGCTAAAATTATCACGCGGTGGCGTCCGTTAAAATAACCGCCAAATTATGAAAAGTCATTTCGCCGCAGTTGGATGAAAGGCGCCAAAATGACCCAAGTGAACCTAACCTCACAAATATACCAGAAAACACTATAAAAGAGCGAGAGTGAAGCTCATCGACACACTTCAATTCCAACTCTCATCGGAGGTGGACTATTGGAGATGACACCATCTGGCAGAAGACATCATTCCTGCCTCCCCTACGGGTAGAAGACATCATTCCTGCCCTCTCGCATGCCGAAGACCCATCAAGGTGGACCAGCAAAGCGGATAGAATGTCATCTCCAAGCCGAAGTCAGAATCTCTGTAGAAGAGAGAATTCCTGCCGCCCCCAGGCAGATGTAATGAGGATTCCTGCCGCCTCCAGGCAGATGCGAGAATTCCTGCCGTCTCCAGGCAGATGTGAGAATTCCTGCCGTCTCCAGGCAGATGTGATGTTCCTGCCGTCTCCAGGCAGAAGAAGGTCGATTGAGAGACCTTATGCACACAAGGAGAGTCCTACAAGCTTCCCATCTGAAAGAAGATGTCCTAAAGAAGCCCTACAGGACTATTTGACGTGCCTAAGAATCCCAGGAGGTGATCAACGCGCCAAATCCCACGATAGGACGAAAACAGACGCCAGTGAGGACCAAAGCGCGGTCTGAGAAGCCAGAGAGGGAATCTACACGCCAAGAACCCCCCCCCCCCCGCGGTGTAGAAGGATGTATAAAGACGTATCACCAATTATGTAGCCGCTAAGAGATTTTAGATGACTAATTAAAGAAGATTTTACCTCTAACCACCTTCTTTTTCTCATGAGGACATTTGGGGCAACAGGGACGAAGGCCTACGGGCCAAAAATCGTCACAACATGAATTCAGAGATTACATCTCAATATAATGTAACTCACTTATTGCGGCGCACCGCGTCACACGCTTAACACGGCTCCAAATGACCTCTGCGCGCAAAGTTGTGTGATCTCTTTGGGATCACTTTCGTCACTCTGTTGGACATTGCGTTTTGGAATGTGAGTGAAAATTCACAATTTCACCGTGAATAAATGGCTTTTGCATGACAAAGAGTTCATTTTTTGTTGCTCCTTTATTTTTACAACAACAAAAAAATATATAAGTTCTCATTGTAATCCGATTATCGAGAGACTTCTGAGACTCTAAATGGAAGAAATATAAAGTGGTGCAACTAGTTGATTAGTTGTGTAGAGTATAGAGTTGTAAATGGAATATATAAAGAAGGAATCATGTGATGGAACAGCAAAAAAAACTTCTTATTGGAGGCCTTTTTCTCAAATTAAAATTCTATCAAAAATATCTCACATTCTCCGATGGACAATCTCTTGAAACTCGATTTAAATCTTCCACGGAATCATTGCCCTCACAAAACCCATCAGACAGGTACCTAGAAATTTACGTGAGAACCTCCATCATAGGGTTATGAATCATTTATGTTGCATATAATATTATTTAATTTATTCTTTCGCAATTAATCCAAAACTTGCTTTTTAATCATATAATAAAATTTTGCCTTCTCAGCAAAATTTTCCTTTTTCTTGCACCCATTCATCATGAAGGCTTAAAAATGGGTTACAGCTAAAAGTTCAATCGAACCACCAACACAGCCATGCGAATGAGGTTAAAATATCCACCCGGGAAAAATAGCATTTTGTTCTGTGAAATTAAAAATCTGCTCTGTGGCCTAATTTCCCTCGTCGCGATATTCCTTAGAAAATTTACCCGAACAATGTTTCCCGAGAAATTCAATTTTCCCAAAGTGATTCACTAACAATGGACCGTTCGATGTCCGAAATTTAATACATATTATGATTTCAATGAAGCTCAAAATGGACAAGGAGCATATTTTTCAATGCTAAATTAAAAAGAAACTATTACACGAGTTCCATATAAACCACCTTCCACAATGCTGCACACTTACTTAAAAGTAATCAATTCAACAAGGCTTTACCACAAATATAGCAAGCACTTTAGCTTTATGAGCGTATTTAAACTTAGCACATATCTAATAATGTATTACTCCATGGAACTAATTTGTTTATTCAATTCGCTCTACTCTCTCCCTGTGGTGCTATATGTAGAAATGAAATTGAATCACCTTTATGTTGATTTGCCATTAATTTGTCTTTGATAGTGTATTTGCTCTATTGCACCTTCTAAATCTCAAACATTGTACCCAAGATGGGAAAGAGAATAGATCAATTGGATGATTCACTTTCGTAAAGTGTGCAAAAATGGTGAATAATTTCTATTGTCTCGAACTTATTTTAAATTCACAACTGAATTAATTACACCAATTTTGGACACAAAATAAATCATTTGGATGAGAAATTGTGTGTTGAATTATGGAAATGTCGCAATTATGGCAGAAATGGAGAGTAATGCAACGAGATCAATTTCTTTGCACCTCAAAACCATAAAAGGTAATGCCAATTAGGGTACGTGACTATTTCACTATCAATTTTCACTTTAATCTACATGATAGATATAAAAGAGGTCACATTTTATTGATATTATGTACTGAATTATTCAGACATTTCAATTTCTTTTGTTATTCTTTGTATATTTTTGGTCATCAATGTATTTCCGTTTTAGAATAACCATTTATGAATATATATAAAAACTGCCCAATTAATAATTTCTGACTACCTTATTTATAAAACAATTACATGCTTAAACGTCACAGACATTTTAATCATTCTCATACGCAATCATGGACCTTTAATATTGTTTATATATAAGAAAAAAGAATTGCCCGCAAAACAGATGGTGTGGTGTATTAAAAACTTGAATTTAATAAAAGGAAGATCAAAGATATGAAACTTTATATTGAGGAAGTTTTGAAAATGATTAATATTCAGTAATTTGTGGGTAAATATGTGCATCATTGACGGACTTACCTTCGTACATCTGAGCATATTGCGGAAAACCAGCAGCCCGGAGCCATTTACAAGCCTCAATGGCTTCAATTTCTGCAAAAAAAAGAAGACATTGAAAAATAAATTAACAAAATAATACCACACAGCCTTTTATCGGGTGAGAAGCTAATTCATTCATGAAGCCATCGATTCATGTGATTCTGATAAGATATATCGTCAGTAAATTTGACGTGAAAAGAAGTGATTTGAGATAAAAATATCCACTTGCGCTATATACATACATGGCTCTTGTTCGACAAAAAGGACATGTACCATGTAAAATTAGCACATAGGAGCATGGAGAGAATCCCTTTGATGTCATTTAGCATGCGAGGGGAAATTCTGTGTGGATAGACAAAAGGCAATCCAGAGAGGAGGGAAAAAATATTTGCCTATATAGGCGTTCTCTCTGGGGAAAGGTGTGTGTCGCGATGTGTCATTGTATAGATTGTGAGCGCTATCTTATCTTCTTCTTTCATAATAATTTAAAATATAAATAAAAAGTCCGATGTGAAGCGTTCGTCTTGAAAATAAATCACAATATCACATCAGTTCAATTTCAACTTAGCAGTGGACTGAGGCAGTGGCCCCAAAAAATATCAAAAGAGAGTGTCATATGATTTGTGGGTGAGGTGTAAAATGAGTGAACACAGTTTTGCCATTAGAGATCGCGATGCAAGAATAGGCGGTGCCCGAAGATCGTTTAATCGAAATAGAGATGCGAAATATAAATTCCTGGCAGATTCCAATGGGGCGCCCTTCCAGAGGGGCTCAGCCACACGACGATCACTTCCGGGGAAGAGCAGAATTGATCAGGAAGCTGATTTGGAGGAATTTAAGGATCTCGATTTGAGTGTTCCAGGAACACCTGTCTCCTCACGACATGTCATGGCGCTCAAGTATCGAAATACCCTAGCTGAGCAGGATAAACTGGAGCGTGAGAAGAATTTCGAGGAACAACTGAGTGATGAAGATCCATTGAAGAAGTTTCTGCAGTCCATGAAGGCACTAAATGCAAAGAAAAGTGCCGAATCTAGCATTGTTGTGGAGGTTCCACTGAAACCCGTACTACAGAGAAGGAATAGCTACGGATACAATAATATCGGAACCTGGAATAGCCCATCGAATCTACAGGGGTACACCGTTCTCTTTCAGCGAAGTATGTCTGCCAAAGTGGATTACGATCAGCAATCTAGTGCAAGACCCAATCTCGAATCCGATACCACGAATGAGAATTTAATGGATGAGCCTGATGATAAGATAGATTTTGTAGATGAAAACAATGGGAACACCAAGAAAATAAGCCCAAAAGAGGAGCCCGTAGAGCCAGCACGTGAAAATAGTAATACAGATAAGAAAATTGAAAATGTTGAAAGCAAACCAGTAAAAATGGAACCACCGAAGTATATAGAAAAGACAGAAAAGGTGGAAAATGGCGATCAAAGAGTGACCGGAAAGTCAAAGTCGAAAGATAAGGATAAGTCGAAGAATCGGTATATGAATTTCTGGCGAAAGCTCACAGGTGGGAAAGAGCAAGAGAAGAAAGTTGATTCTGGCACTAGAAATTAGGATTTTTGTCAAATTGAGGGGAATTTAATTAAAATGAAAATTAAAGAAATCAATAAATTAATCGTTGCATACATCAAAAGAATTACATGTTTAAAAAATATATAAATCGCAAGAATCTTTTGAGGCTTTTAAAAAATTTAATTTATATAATTATGAAAAAGAATAAAAAGATAAATGGAAAAATTTTAAATAAAAGTTTAAGACATAAACTAAAATAAAAAATATTCTATTCATTGCTTGCTACATAAATATTATATTATCTGTTAGATTTTTCTTAGGCTTTACAAAAACATTGGCGCTAAATAAATTAAACATTGTCCAAATGAACTTCTTCGACAGTTAAACAACCACAAGAAACATTGTTAGCATAAAGTGAAGAGAAAATAAATAGTAATCAAATATTGCATTTTACTCGTGGGAGACATTATATAGCAAATGGGTAGCATGAAAAGGTGGAACGCATGTAAGAGATAAGGGAATGAATTTCTCAAGACAATTGCGCCTTAGAAAAGGTAAGTATGACCACATATATCAAATCAAATAGCGAGGAAGAAAAAAGTAAGAATAATTGTTTGTTTTTGATACAAACACTTTTCACTTTTCTGCTTTTATCTCCAACTCCTCGTGGTATTTACTGTAAAATTATTTCAATGTCTTAGCAGAGTATCTTGCGGTGTATCACACATGTTACACGTCGTAAAGTGCACGAAGCACAAATTTCACTTCCACCATTATTCGTCACGTTGTGGACACCTCAAGAAGGAGAAAAAAAAAGATTCTTGCAACAGCCAACGAAATTATTGTTTAATTTATTAACTCCGAAGCTGTGAGCCTTTTGTGTGCCACGGACGGGAAATTGGACAACAAGTCAGTGAGATTCTGAAGTAATGATCACTACATTTTGTAAGGAAAAAAAAAACGACAGATACAAAAATTAAAATATAACACCATTGACCATTGTGACGACTCTCGTTGGATTTCCTTCGAATCACGTCGAGGTTGAACAATAAAACAAACACTTTTTCACATCAACTTGGCATCATTCTCAAATCAAAGCCAAAAATTGCACGATCATTGAATATTAATAGAAAGTTCTTGCAATTTTTAGAAATTTTATTATTAAATTCAATCCCGTCAATTTGGCAAACTTCGTGAAAGTATGCTAAATTGATATGGACCAGTTAGTATGGTTGGTACTAACTTAAAAAAGATTATAAATAAATTTTGTTGATATATTTTTGTGTGATGATGTGCATTGTTGAAATTTTAATAGGACAATGTGCTCAACAAGTTTAGAAAGGTCATCATTTTCATGTTATTTATTAATTTGTACAGAAATAGATCATATTTTTACATCTAAAAATAGAGCATGGATGTTTACAATTTTTTTGAGGAAAGAAAATGTAATTAAAATGCTATGCGGATTGCGTGGTATTTGAAGCTCAATAAAAACCCCGAAATTTGCTGGAAGTCAACAGAAGAATATTCTAATTAAAAGGTAATTTTTAAGCGTTCTTTTTTTCTATTTTTACGTTTTTATGAAAAATGGTTTTAATTTTAATTTCAAAGAAAGAAAACTTTTAGATATTTTCAGGGATATTTTTGAAGAGATTCATTTTTAGCATAAATATGTTCCAAAACTTCCATAAAATACCTGCAATTTTCCTTTCTCGCATTTTTCTCCAAATGGCCTCAGCCTTTCGGATAGGCCAATTATCTACTTTGGCAGAAAAGCTGCGGAAAAATTTGTATTCTCTGATTGTCGACATTCGGCGCTGCATCTTGCACCACAATTTCACAACACTGTTAACTTGAGAGAATTTTCTTTTGTACTCTCTGATTCGCTATATGTGCACGACAAAGTGTGTTATATTTTTGCCGCAAAAAAGTGAATCACGCTAGCAAAAAAATATACACGAGTATAAATCAAAAATATGCTGGACACTTGGAATATTTTTAACATGCACAGGGAGAGCGTATGGAAAATTTCAAATATTCAATTTCTCTTTCAACATTAAACACGTGTAACTGAGAGATTTCACAGAATGTGCACCACAAGGAGAAAAAATTCTGCTAATTTTTTTTAAAGTCATTTGGTAAACTTTTGAGGAAATTATTTCACATTCTTTTGAAATTCAACTGTCTCGCATAAATGTTTTAAATCAAATTTTCCACGGAGTAGTTGCAACACTAAAGCTTTGGTTTAATTTGTACATACACAATATTTATTATGTTCAAGTGAACGGAGGTTTCGTGATTGCGTGTCGAAAGAAAATGCATTATTTGTCACAAATCCATTTGGATGAAATTTTTCTCAAACTATTTTTACTATAAAAAATTAACAGGTATTGCAAGATTAAAATAAAAAGAAAATGAGAACAAATCATATTTTGTCGTGTTCCGCAACGCTTAACACCTTAAACGCTACTAAAAGTTTATTTTGTTTGCCACCCAGCATGTGCTTTCGACTTTGTGCAAAAATTCTCATTGCGGAAGGCCAACTCTCCCACAACAGAATGTCTTCATTTTAACACATTCCTCTCCCATAATTCTCTCTCGCCAGAACATTTTATGTGCGGAAAAGTCTCGTGTGGCTTTTCATAACTTCTCATTTTCACACTCTCCCACAAATGATGGATCTATCTCATTGTGGGGTATACGACATGAGGAGGAAAAGCTCTTTCCCGTCTGAGCGTTCGCATGCGCACTCGGGTCGGTGAGTGGGCAAAAATAAAATATGAATATTATTGAATTGAAAGATGGAGCGATAGGGAAAAACATAAACCCATAATGTCCATATCACAATTCAATACTGATAGCATCCCCACATAACATTATAAATTGTATATCTGTGCAGCAACATCCCATATTTCCCACCCATTCACGAAAAAGTTAACATGGAAATAAGCCTCGCTTTATGGTTTCTGCTGAGTGATCGTCCCATCGTTAGATTTGATGGGGATATGACAAATGAGCAAGAAACTTGACCTCAAAAATACGTTATGCGGTATTAAGATTTCAACAAATCGCCACCCTTGACATCACCCAAGGCGTTGCCGTTTAAAACAAACGAACCTGCTGTAGCAGAGAGCAACAGACACATGACAAGGACATCTTTTTCCTCTTCTCTGCACTAAAATTTATCATCCGGCATTCCGTGAATTTCACACAAAATTCTTTTTCCCAAAATTGCCTTTCAACAATTTTCAATTCGAGACTTGAAACGTGTGAAGCACACCCTAAAGAGGGATTTTCACCAACTCCCAAAGTTCGCCCTTTACACCAAATGGAGTGAGGGAGGAAGGGGAGGTAAATTTTCCTTCCAACTTTGGGTCGGTGTCAGAACAAATCTTTTGTGTTGGACTATACAGAAGGAAAATGTTGTAGAAACAAAGATTTAATTTCCATTTACTTTATGGAAATTTTTCGGAAGAAATTCCTTCAAATGTGCGTAAAGACACCATCGGACCCACACAAGACGACCACAGCAAATAAACCAAATTCACCCCAAAGTAAAATACCCTGTGAAAGACCCGAAAGACCACATAATCCTAATTTAATACCCAATTAAATTGCCTCAGCGAAAAGGGCACCATTTAGATTGTTTTTTTTTCTTTTAGCTGAAAGCAAGTAATATTGTGGCGAATTTTCCATATGAGAGCTATACTTCGGTGATGCACCATGTATTTGGCTCTCATAATAAGCCGCATTGCAGCGGCATGGAGGAAGAAGAGAATTGTGTGTATAACACCCCCCCCCCCCGAGGCTCTCTCTCATGAGACGGGCCGCTTACTGTTAAGCCCTCGCCCTTACTTACTAGTGAGGCCCTTTATGGGCCCTCAGAAGTCGAGCGGCATGGGAACGGAAGAGACCGGGGTTGAGGCGTAGGAGAGGGGCGGAAGTGTAGTGTCCGTGTAGTGAGAGATAGGGGCTAATAAATGAGTGTTAAGGATGAATCCACCTCTTTCATTTACCCCTCGCCGCAGAATTACAGTCCACGGCCCCTGACCCCTCTTCGCAATATTTCTAGGTGTGCGTTGGTAGTGAAAAACGCTACAACTGGTGTCAGAAGTGGGATCGGCTTCTGGGACACCCACAACAATCAACAAACATCCAGAAGCATCTGCACATCCTAGAAATGGCGATGAGTCGCGAAATGTCAGAGTGGCCGGTGGTGACCAACATCAGCCGAGAATTCCGGTGAGACTTCCTGTGGGCGAGCAAGTGACTATGCGGCCCTCCACTACAACCTCACGAATACAGCCGCGTAGAGTTACCCAGCGATCTTTCATTGCCCCCTGTGACTGGAGTGAATTCTACTCGTGGCATTCTTCGATTGAAAGTGGACCTCTTCGATGGGAAACAACCGCTAGAGGATTACTTAATCCAATTCAATGTTGTTGCTGATGCCCTCAATGGGATCTGGACCAGCGTACAACAATGCTAGCCGCATCCCTCAGAGGGTCAGCTTTGGCTGTGTTAGGAAACATCCCCCTGAGTCATAGGCACAGCTGGGATGGGATTGTGTCGGCCCTCCAGATGAGGTTCGGACGCGAACATTTCAGAGCGTTGTCACACGTGGAACTGAAAAGCCGTAGACAACGTGTAAGGAGGAACTTTCTGCGTTTGCGGAGGATTTGCGGAAGCTGGTGCGGAGAGCATTTCCAGAGTGTCCCCCAGCTGCCCTAGATCGTATGGCAGCGCAACAATTTCTTGATGGAATTGCTGATTTAGATGTCCAAGATTGGACCCGCATGGGTCGCCCCCGAACTCTTAATGAGGCTCTGGTGATGGCGATGGAATGCGAATCTAACCGTCAAGCCACGCGATCAAACCGCCCATGTGTTCGCTCTGTGGAGTCGGTGGAGATGCCCGAAGAGAACCTTGAGGCTGAAGGTATCGCTGACCTACCCCTGACCTCCAACAGTCGTGAGAACGAGAGAAAATGTTCGGGTCAACAAGAAGAGCGGCGGCGAAGACAAGGATCGAGAGGACGAACTCGACAAGCTTTCCAGAGGGAGAACATCACTGGAGAAGAACGTCCTCCAACATCCCAATGAAGACAAGAAGGCCGTTGTTGGAGCCACGATTATTTCCCAGCATTCACTTCGGCGAATGTAGAACCTTTGCGGAGATACTCGGAGGCATAACGCAACGGTGGAGCAACTGTTGCAGTCAAAACCTCATCGTAATCAGCGATGTGGTCGAGGGTGTGTCTAACTAAAGACCTCCTGAACTGTTGCAGTAAAACGATAAGAGTAAGGAAAATCGCCATGTCTGCACAACGACGATCTTTTGATCGGGACGATCAAAGCAGGCGGGGAGGAGTGTGGCGAATTTTCCATATGAGAGCTATACTTCGGTGATGCACCATGTATTTGGCTCTCATAATAAGCCGCATTGCAGCGGCATGGAGGAAGAAGAGAATTGTGTGTATAACACCCCCCCCCCCGAGGCTCTCTCTCATGAGACGGGCCGCTTACTGTTAAGCCCTCGCCCTTACTTACTAGTGAGGCCCTTTATGGGCCCTCAGAAGTCGAGCGGCATGGGAACGGAAGAGACCGGGGTTGAGGCGTAGGAGAGGGGCGGAAGTGTAGTGTCCGTGTAGTGAGAGATAGGGGCTAATAAATGAGTGTTAAGGATGAATCCACCTCTTTCATTTACCCCTCGCCGCAGAATTACAGTCCACGGCCCCTGACCCCTCTTCGCAATATTTCTAGGTGTGCGTTGGTAGTGAAAAACGCTACAATATTTTCTGATTTTAATTTTAAAATATACATGAGCATGAGTTGTTTCAATGAATGGCTAAAATCTTAAACAAGTTTGCTTGAAAGAAACCTGGAAAACCAATAAAGCAAAATTCTTTTCGGCTTTATTGGTCTCGTACAATTAATTTAGCTGATTGTTGCAAAACTCATCGCATATATTGAAATTTTCAGTCACTATAAAATATATACTTTATACTCCCGTACGTACATAATATACATAAGTACATTATGTACGTACATAACTGACTAATAAAAAAAATGTCTCTCATTCCTTTCCGAAGAATTGAAAAGAAGCTTTTTAAAAAAAAAATCTCGGTCAGATTTCGACTTCATGAATGAAAAATGCTGCGTCAATGCAATAATTCTACATTGTTCTCATGCATATTCACTACATAGATAGACATAAGAATATTCTCAGAAATTACTCACCAGCCAAGTACCTGTCGCTCTGCGATCGTGAGTATCGTAAACTCTGGAAAGAGATGGAAATTGTGGCAATTAGAATATTAAAAAAAAATTGCAAGACAAAATTTTCTTCCTATTTTAGCCAAAGACGCCTCCGCTGAAAATGGCGCGTGAAGCATAAATTGTGGACAATTACATTAAATTAATCATTAAATATAATGATAATCCACTTTTGTGCTATTATTCTATTCTGATGCACACAATCTAATACATAATTTTCTTGTCTGCCCATTGCGAGCATTTTACGCGATCGAGGTGCAAATTATAGCACCGGGAGATGATTGCATAGTCCAGATATTGGAGTATATGTAAATTGAGATGATAATGATACAAATCTATTTCAAGGACGTATAAAGACGAAATTGGTGCTTTTTAGCTCACCACGAAAGGGGGATTACTTTTGTGAAGTATAAGTATTTAATGCTAAATTAAGAGATTGAGTGGTACATACCGCTGTTTGGTCGGTGAAGGCATCCCTTTTGTTCTCCTTCTTCATCAGAAGTGGTGCTGAGTTGCTCTTTGTGGTGAGTTCTTGAATAAGCAGTGCTGATCGACGATTCCCGCCACTGTGGAGGGATGTCGTGCTGGGCGACGGAAGTTGGGAGATAGTATGGAATGATTCCTGACTCATGGGTAGACAGAAGGGGCGCCGATTTATTGCTGGGAGAGCGGAATCGCTCTCATTCTCAATGCTGGGCGGTGTCGGTGGAAAATGTCGCTCCTTCGCTACTCGTCGAGTAAATGGTAAGCTATTGCACTGCTTTTCAGGTACTACAGATGTGTTATTTATTGTTTTGCATGCACCACCGTTGGGAGTGTATGACACTAACGTGCCCAGTCTATCCAAGCACTTGACATTCTTCGCGATATCACATTGAGGGCCACTTGCTTTTCGTCGCAACATCACCTCCTCGTCATTCTCCTCTGGAATTTTTCTACTCATACTCTGAGGCAATCCTTTGTCCAGCTTCGTGTTCTCCGTGCAGCTATCTTCCTGGTATTTCGAAGAAGTCTCCGAGTCTGAGATGGCAAACTCATCGTCATCGGCATTATTGTCGTCATACAAACTCAACACTTCCAGAAGATCCGGATCGTCAGTGGAAACAAACGAGGCATTCTCTATTAATTTCAATGACGGCCGCATTTTACCCGTCTGTGTTGTGGCATTCTCATATCTAATCCACGCATTTTTATCATCAATGGATTTTTGGGAAATCTGATGTAGATACGGACGAATTTTCCGGTAACCTGATCCATGTACAGATGATGCAGTACCCAAACCACTTTCTGCACTATCATCCACGGAGGAATTTAATGAATTCCCAGATTTGCCTGAACTCAGTGCAGCAGAGATATCTTCTCCGGCAGATGAAGAAGTTGACCTACAAGAAAATGAACTTCAATCACTAAAATTCTTCGACACAGATTTTTTTAATTTGAGGAAATATTTTCGTTACCCATTAACTTTAAATAATTAGAAAATAATTAATATTTTTAATCACTCACTTATTATCTTCATCCACAGTGTCTGTTCCGCGCAGGATTGATTCCTCTGACGTCCATGCATCCGGGGAAACTTCTTTCTTTATTGAATGCAACTTTGGACTAGTCTGTGTTGATATTTCTCTCTTCTCATCAATTCCTTCGTCAATTTTCAAAACTGTTGCCTCGGAGTCAACAGACACCTTACTGTAGCCAAGAATGGGGGATGAACTATCAGATCCCTAAGAAAGAAAGAAAAAGAAACGAGGCATTTTAGACGACAGCAATCATTAACACTTTCGAATGCTCTCTATTCGACAGCAAGAGTGTGTGATTAGTTGATGATGGATTAGTATTTTGTTCTTGAACGGATGCTCTTAAATCATATCTGACCTAAATACAGGCGCGAGATCTTGGCTCTGTGAAAGCCTCCGCATGGCAACGAACGAAATATAGTCACAATGTCATGGGTAAGTGATCGTAATCAACGTGTGTTCTTCCAAAGATCACTCCTCTCCACAACTTCTCCTATTTATAAGTGGTTTTATTCGCTGTTTATCCCTGATAAATACATTTTGATTGTTTACATATCACTGAGAGTGGCAAATTATATGTTCTCAAGAATGCAAGATGTTTCATAGTTATTATATTGTATGTGGGAGATCAGGGAAATCCTTCTCTAGTCCCTGAAAATGACTAAATTAGACCTATTTCTGTTGTTTTTTTTTGCTTTAATTTTAATAAAAAATAAAATTGAGACTTAGAAAACTAAAATGATTCTCGAATAAAATAATATTAATGAATAAATAATATTGTATCACAAATAAGGTGAAGAAATGAAACTAAAGAAAACCCATCCCATATATTGTGTCACCACACATAGGCTTATGGTTTTAAAATGACTCTTTAAAGCGACCTAAAGTTTATTTTAGTGCATTATATTGCCAATAAAGATTGACATTTCATCCAATGTGAATTCATTAAAAATCCCCGCACTGCAGTAAAGAGCAGTCAATGTTGCATTGTTGAATGTCTTTTCGTAAGATGGATCACGTATGGGGCTAAATTAATTAGTTTTCATCAATGAATGGCAAATAAAAGCACCAAAACAGCCAAATCGGTCAGCAATATTAATGATTTATGAAATTGGTGATCGATTGTGGTGTACCGCCTGTGTACAAGACAACATCTCAAAACAAAAAATTGTGGGCCACAAAAAAGACTAAAGAATAAATTTAAAATTCCAATTTTGCGATTTCAATAAAATATTATTTCGCAAAAGAGTTTTTGGAAAGTTGCTCCTTTATGCAAAGAGTTAATGACACTTTTTTGTGAAGAGTCATTTTGTGTGTTGTTCCATTCATGAAAATTAACCCACGCACGGTCTCTCCTATACTAAATTATAATGTGTAATTGAAAATTTAATATAAATACTTCATTGTTTAGCTATTGAATGGCGGGGAAGTAATCAGAGTGCTGATGACACCTACATTCGGCACACCCGTTGCTAAATTCGTGATTTTGAGCTTTTGGGTTTGGGTGAGAAGAAAGTTTGCCTATGTACATATATGTATGTTGCGATGTGGAAATTGAGGAGTTGCGGATGTTTGATAGATTGCTTTGCCATAGAGAGAAAATCACTTACAGCTCGTCCATTTACGAGATTGTCGCTGGAACGCTTCAGATGGAGATGGTCAGCAGCACTATGAGGGGCATCATGCCATTGTTGATGGTGCCTTCTGTTCACCGCAGGAGCCGGCTTCTTTTCACCTTCAACTAGCTCATCGAATTCTCTCATTACGCTATCGGCCCATTCATTGATCATTGCTCTCTCCCCATCCTTTGGATATGGTAGTATGGATGTTTCCATCGATCTCAGTTCATTCTTTCTCGTCGTGTGGTCACATCTTTTTTCCCGCTGATCTCGCGTCTTCACGATCTCTGCTGGATCTTCTGCCTCTTTTATTACTAGATCGTCCGATTTCATTAGCCGCACCTCGTTCTGTAATTTGTTATCTCTTCTCCGTTCCACGTTATTTGCTTCCGTATTATTAGTATGTGGAAACACTCCATCTTTTGCACTATGCGTTTTATGGTTGAGCTGCTCGAAAACGTCATTTATTTCTTTCTGGAAGTAACAAATAACAAAAAAAAGAGGTAAAATAATACCCACAGAATCTTTTAAGTGCACTTTGAATGCAATATATGACCTATTTTATCATTTAATGCCTTCTCCATGGATGGGAATGTGTGAAAATTTATTCCATAAAACATATAATTAAATAATTAAATACATCATAGCTCGTGCACGATATTTTTTTTATTTTATGGTCGGAAAGATTAAAAATAAAAACACTTTCACTCATGGAGTCTTCTTTCAGCATTTTAGCATGCGAAATTTTCATAAATTCTTCATAAACATTGCGTTTGGCTCTCATACACGTTTTTCTTGCACAATTCCCATGTGAAAGTCAATCATAACGCGTCCAGTTATAAGAGTTGGTGTCCCACAACGTGTAGAAATTTGTTTATGCGTTGTAATACTATTTGTGAGCAGAATTAGTAGACTTTAATTTTTTTTGTAAAATTTGGCAATTTGATGGATAAAAATGGTCATATCTTTGGTTCTATAAGACCTACAGAAATTTCTTGACTAGTTTTGGAAATGTATTAAAACAGGCTATAAATTGACATACATTTCAATAATTTTCAAGGTCATCTCCAGAACACAAAATGGCTACTTTTTGTTTTACTAAAACAGTTTTTGGAATTTTTTGTTTCGAAGAAGTGGTTCTAGAGGGTTCTGATGTTTCAAAAAGTTGTAGAGAATTGCAAAACCTTTAATTTGATACTAAGATGAGCAAAATCGATCAAGCAGTTCAGGAGATATGACTCTTAGAACTTTTCAAATTCAAGAATTTTTCAAATGGCTATATCTTCTAAACGGCGACATAGAATTTCTTCATTTTCGGACTGGTGATAGATATTGAGTCAGACTACAACATATCAAAATTTAAAGGAAAACGATAACAGATGTTGGGAGATATTGCCCCTTAAAGTTAGGCAATTTTTGTTTTTGATTTTAGCGCCTCTTGCGGATGTTCTTGGAACTTGAAATGTTCTAGACAGTTGTAGGGCTTCGCAATACCTTTCATTTGATACCAAGATGGTCAAAATCGGTTAAGCCGTTCTCGAGATATATCGAAAAAACACTTTTTGCTTTAGGCCGCCATATTTGCTAAACCGCTTGACCGATTTTCAAGTATGAATTATCGATGAAAACGTCTCACTGAGCTCTACAACATACTAAAATTTCACACCTCTAGCTATAAGGGAAGTGGTTGACAGTATTTCAAAATGGCGGACGGCGGCCATATTGGATTTTGAAAATGCAAAAAAATGAAAATTTACACCCACATTTCTATAGAAAACTTCAAACCGGAAGTCTCTATCTTTTACCGTTCTCGCGTTATAAGGCAAAATGACGACCACCGGCAGGATAACCGGCAGGATAACCGGCAGGATAACCGGCAGGCCGGCCGGATCAAAAATTTTCCACCACCAGTTTTGGAATGTGGGTTGTCTGAAACGTACTCATACCAAGTTTGAGCCCGATCTGAGGTGGTCGGTTTTTCCGACGATTACAATACTTGGTGTTGGCCACGAAGTGGAACACCAACTAATTAACTCAATATACGAATGATAAAAGTGAAAAGGGGAAAAAAGAAGAAATGTATCACAAATGGCAGAGACGAAGTAGATAGACCTTTTTGCTTTTTCATTAATGGAAAAAATGTCCTTCTGTATTTATTTTCTGCTCTGTGATTTTTCAATTATACTCCTCTGACCACAGCAATGGTACATTGTTGGATTCGTTGGATAAATACAGAGTGCACCATTCATAAAACATCCGAATTAAATTATTTTTACTTTAAAATCCTAATTATTTTTATTTCAGTTTTGATTCAGTTTTAATAAAATTTTTAAACAAAATTTTAGAAAAAATCCAATTTTTAATATAAAAAGTTTTTTTTTTAAATCTGCATTATTTCTGACACACTCTGCACTTCTTATATGTACGTATTATTCTACGCAATTCATAGAAAAATTCTTCCTCTGCAATTTCTTGAAGTGTATTCCCTGGACAATTTTATTCAATTTTCTATATTGTTGTAGAATTAAACTAATACATCAAATGAACACTCCTGACGCAATTTCCACCCATCTAGAGCCCTATAAAAGGATACTTCATTGTGATTCTGTGGTCAGTGATTCCTTTATCTTCAGTTCGCTCGTGAGTCGTGGATTAAGTTGTATGAAAGTTATTTAGCAGTGGTGGCCAAAATGTTGCTGCTTTGGTCAATTATCCTTCTTTTGCCATTCTTTACCTCAATTGAATCAGCACCAAAGAGCTTAACTAAACAAAGTTTGGTGGAAAAAGTGAAAAATATCCCAGAAAAATCAAAGGATAGCGATGTCGATGGGACTTTTCAGGGTGATCAAGAAAAACCATCCGTGTCGCCTGATACGAGGTTCAGGAGAAGTCCTCAGGCCTCAGAATTATTGAGTTTTCTCTCACGAATTGATCCAAATTGCCAATCATACAGTCGGTTAGTTATTTTATATGTAGTGAGCTTTTAAGGAAGCTTTTGGGAAAGCTTTTGAATAAATTTGCAACTAAGAAGCGATTCCTTTTTTGCAGATTCTCAAACTGCAGGCAAGTAAAATTTTCCAACAAAATCTCCTCAATCACTCCGAAACACATTTCCGGGATGAGAATGTGGAAGAGCCTAAACCTGTCGGGCTTGCGTGAGGGTGCACTGTTTGCCGAAGAACCGAATTATTTATTGGTTCGCCGTGAGATTGGCGATATACCTGAAAATTTCGGTAAGAAGGGCATGACCATACATCAAATTTATCAAATGAGCTATCACACAAGTGTATTTGCAATGCATACTTTTTGCAGACGCATTGAGAGATCCATTTATCCCGCCGAGAGGTCGAAAGAAAAGTAATTACAATATGATACTAAAGAGGAATTCACTTGAGAGCAATCTCTTCGACAACACCGACTTATTTATGCCTCAACGTGGGAAAAAGAGTGGGCGCAGTAAGATGGCGAGTTTCGATGATATCATCCCGGCCGATGAGCTGTTTTTTCCAAATCGTGGCAAAAAGCTAATTCAAGATTCGCTCTGGGGGAAACGGGGACTTCCCTTAGATTTGCAGGAACCAACACTATTCTTCCCAAATCGCGGAAAACGCGCCATTGTTCGTGTGAGCAAGAGGGAAGCAGCTCCAGATGTTGATGCACTCGAAGCAAAGAATAAGATCAAGAAGGAATCTTCGAGCTTGGCTGATGACCTTCTCTCACAGGACCTCTTTTTTCCGAATCGCGGAAAAAAGAGGGTGTTTGATGTTGTTGTTGACACACCCGATGGTGGTGATCCCAACAAACCATTCGATCATCAAGAGCTGTTGAATAATTTTTCAGAGAATCACGACACTTTCTACACCGATCGTGGGCGACAGAGATTTCCAGCAGATACACTCATGACTGGTGACTTGAGCCGTGCCAACGAGGTAATCAAAACACTCTTTTGCCGTCTTTCACCAAATGTTTGCACAAATTATTTAACTGGATATAATTAACATGTAGCATAACGAAAATGTCATACCACGGGGAGTCGACTCAACAGCTAATCTCATAACATGACTGTATTTTTATAAAAATTGTTATTTTATAAAATCATTTGGTTAATTGAAACTTATCCAACATACTATAAAAATGATTTATTTTTGAAAAATATTATCTCGTTTTTTTTCCAGCCTATGCAAGGACTGAATGGATATATAAATTTAATAACGAAAACTGGATACATGGACAACGATGCAGACTTTTTGGACTACTACACCAACATGCTTGACGATCAATAGAGATGTACTGTAGCTTTTGATTTTCATCTCAATTAATTATGTACAAATGAAGCATTAAACAACAAGGCAATTGAAACAATTAACTCATCAGTATTTTCATCGTGTGCAGTAAATAATGGAAATTCTCCCGCGAAATGCACTCTAAAGCACCATTTTTAGCATTTTGTAGTGCAAATGGTGCTGAAAAAAATTAACTTATTCCTGCTGTGTCCTTAGAGAATGGAAAAAATCATGTTTTATTATTGCAAATGAATGTAAAATTAGTTCTTCTACTGGACTACCTCGTGCCCGCATTTTTCCACCATAATGAAACAATAAAGATCATTTTAAAATTCAATTCAGAAAATAAAGTCAAGCTGCACTCGGGAAAGGTCAATTTAGTTCCATGGTGTCTCACTGAAAAACACGAATTACATTGTTTTAATTTTAAGTGCACATTTTATTGGATGTAGGCTAATAGTATTCCATTTTATTCTTTTGCAGTAACATTGTATAGTTTTAAAGAGAAAAAAAGCTCACACACACACGATTGATACGAAAAATTCACCGGAGAATTTAAATTGTTAAATGAATTATTTATGAGTTATGTTGGGCATTTGTTGGTAATAATCAGTAGCGCGAGAAAAATTGGTATTCGATAACCTGTTGATTTCACGGTGAAGTACAGAAAAAAGACCCCTCACGCACTCAGGGTTCAAATATATTGCTAAATCCTGCATCTTCCACTTCTTTGCAAATTGCCATTGAATGGTGCATTTTAAAGTACTCTCGACGAATTCACAATTGACAATAAAAAGAACTTGATTCGAAACATCATGTGAAAAACTCGATCTTTCATAAATTGCATCCAAGCATCAATTTTCTTTTGTAAAATATTCCATGGTGCAACAATGGTGAAAGAGGAAGTAAATTCATCTTTAATGAATGAACTTGAAACGAGCAACATTGGGCTTGAATTTTTAATATCAATCTCCTTTGTCTTTACATCATCCGCAAGTCAAACAAGTTCATAAAATTTCACTGACGTACGTTTTTCTTGCAATATATCTCCATCAATTGCTAGCCCCCAATTTATTTATTGAATTACTTTTCAGACGTGCAACGGAGTTGCATGCGATAAGACATTCCTCATACGCATAATGGAGCTCTTTTGCAGAAAAAGACCCATCGATATGATCTCTCCTCCATAATATCCAGCAACTTGTTTCGCATACTATGAGGGAGAAATTCAACAGTATATAAAATGAAGAACAAGCAAACATGACAGACTTTGATAAAATCCACTCAAAAAATTTCAATTCCTTGACGTGGATGCTTCATGAAAAGACAGTCTGTCAAATTTTATCAGCGAATAAACTGTATGACTGCAATAAATCAGCAAATAAATCCAATTAAATTTGAATACAAACAACAATGCATGATAGCTGCTGATGAGTTTAAATGATGATTGAAAGTCAGAAGCTTCACCTGAGATTGTACTAAAAAAAAACTCTTTAGAATATTACGCAAAAACGAAGCTAAATAAATCGCAGTTAATCTATACAGATAAATACATCTCTGCCACAAGTCTCTTAGTATTAAAGCTACATAAATAGTAAGCAGGCAGCATTGTGTTCTGCATATTTTATTAAAATTCTAAACTCTCAGCTGAGGAATCAATTTATCGGCCAACTAAGAAGATAGAGCTTCCGCAAAAAATTCCATACAACTCGCATAACTTTGCAAAGAATCGTGACTGTAAGAATGCGTTGCAGTGTGATTTCTCTCGATATGCAAATTACCGCGACGTCACAAGATTTTCTGCATCTTATTAATATACTCATCTATCGCGCAATGTCTTGAGATATTTCCCCAGTCGACATCGATTTATGTATTGCAGAAGTAGCATTATGTGTAGATAAGCAAGAAGACCAGGGTACAATGTTACAAATGACCACACTCAATCATCTCTGAAAGTGTCGGTTGGGCGCTGATCAAGAAAAAAAGTGATCCTCCTCATTCTTTATTATATGAATGGTCCCCATACACTCGTCAAGAGAGAAGATTCAATGCATCATAAAGTGCAGTAATTGAAAAATATATAATGTGCAAAATACGCAATTTGTTGCTTGCCTTTTGCAAATTGAGTCATTTGAGGCATTTGTATGTTGGTTGTTTGCAAAAATCAAGTTACGATGTGATACCATCGGAGTGAACATTTAACTACCACTCCCTTCATTTATTCAAAGCATCAAGTATGTATATGGGAGAGGAGAAGGAGGAGGAAGAAGAAGAAAAAAGTCCAGACACAGCACAACATATTACCAATGGAATAATGGTTGGGTAAAGAGAATCATCGTGAACATATTACTCGATGATTCAACACATTAGGAGTAGGAGACTGATCATTGCCCGGGTTGGTTGTATGCGAAAGAGGCTGCCGTGTAGTCCCATCGATCAGAATCGACTTCTCACGTGTACACCACTCTTCTGATGATGGAACATAAACATATCAATATTGAGTATGTATAATAAACGAAATGAGCGAGTCATAAATCCACGCCAAACTCGAAATGGTCTGACGTCAAGAAGTTGAATGTGTATACATAGCACACCTAACGTGATCCTCACAATAGCAATCAGTGGTATGAAGATCACAAGAATGGGCTCAATTTAGTAAGTGAAATGATGATGAAATTGTTATGTTCATTTTATCAAGAAATTTATCATGTGTACGACATGCCCCGGAGAGAGGGAGCATTTCAATTACTCTATGTTATGACTACTTATAGAAGATCTTTAGTCATTTGTTGATTTATATTTTATTATCCTCCTCTGCGTCTCTCCTTGTAGCTGTCTTTTACAATCTCAAATCTTTCTCCGCTCTCTATGTATGTATGTATGTAAATTACTAGAGGCAAACTCTTGACTCCTACATCTGATAACATTTTTTTAAGCACACTAATGTATCTACATACATCATAGGAATATTCAATCAAAAATTTTATAGCACCTTCATGAATTTATGTAAAATTTACGATGTGGTTATTCCATGTGAAAGTGGAAAAAATAGAAAATTTCTTCACTTCTTGAAAGAAAAAAAATCACATGAAATCGATAAAATCATGAGTGATCTATTAGCATGATATTGCGCACCAAAGATCATTACAAAAGCAAACATTTCATCAGCAGACCCTCAACAGAATCAAAACCATCGCACCACAGTCTACGATAAACTAGGTCATATATCAAAGCTTGATGGTAATTTCCGTCTTAGAATACATCATAAAATTCATTTAGTAAACAATATTTTTTTTTTCAACTTACTTTTACTCGTTCCAAATACAATTCCAATTCAGCATAGGGATCCTCATCCGGAACTTCCTCCTGCAATTTCCCACGAGCCATTTTATCGTTGGCTACCTTCTCCCCACAAACACTATCACAATTTAAAGGAATGTCTGCAATTTTGGCTGTTCGTTGTGCATCCACCGAATTTTCTTTCTTTTCCACATCCTGTAATCTCCTATCGCTGTGATGTTCTGAAAATACACACAAAATGCAATATGTGACGTTACAAAGGGCATTAAAATGCAACAAGTTGAATTTAGTATTCATTTCAGCTCCAGCACAATGGCGATAAATCAGAAAAATCACTTTTCGTGTCAGTTCACATGGAAAACGAGGAAGTGCATTGCAATTAGTGGTGAATCTCTCTATTGTTATTTCCCATGATTGTCATGGTAATTTTTTCAAAGAACAAACAACATGCATGCATTAACACAGTTAATAAAAAAATTAACTTGAGTTTCTATTTAATTCAATTTTCTAAAATTTAATTGCTTTTTGCAGCAAAAAGGTTTGTTAGACAAGTGAAAAAAAATAAAAAAAATCAAAATTGTAAGTTCTAATTAATTAATTAATTCCTTTTTGATATTTCGAATAGCCATGTTTATCTTAAAATTTAAAGCTCTTTTATTTTATAAAGCTTCTGTAAAACAAAACAGCTGGCTAATGAAGGCTATTAATAATAAAATTAAAGAACACTGATATTTTGTCTTTATGACGCTGTCCACAAAAACATAAAGCATTATTTAAACTGATACATGCATTTAAAAAAAATGTTCAGAGACAATATTCCAAATCGTTTTTATGTAATAAATTCGGCAATTACCGAGCACGTTTATTAAAACTTAATAGTCACGATTGATTCATGTTTCCTGAGTTATATGCTCTATTAGGTTCTAATTGGCTTTCTACCTTTAGTTCGTTCCTCTTCGGCCTTCTCTTTCTCCTGGGCTTTCGCTTGAAGTCGCTGCTGAGACAAATTGTTGGAATTCTGTGAATTTTTCTGTTCACTCAGCGCGGTGTTTCTTTCTGCGTCAAAAAGAATTCTATTGTTGGTCCCATAACCCGAATCCACCTCGTCTCCATCCTCATCAATGAACATAAAGTCATTTTGGAGAAGAAAGTGCTGGCCGTAGGATGTGTCAGGATCCGTTTTGTTTCTTAGCGCTATGCTTGTCATTTTGGATTCCTCAACTTGTTCGGGAAGAGGAGACTCCATAGCAACTGACGCTATGTTGCTTCCTCCTGACATTGCGTCTCCATTGACGGAGTTTCTGATTAAAAAAAAATTTTTTTAATTAATTAACTATTTTTTTTTTGTTTTGCTTTAACTATTTTAATTGGAATTTCACATTAATTTATAACAGTTTCAACGTACTTTATACGCAATTAGGAACTTTGAATTATAGTTTATTTTAATTTGAAACTATATTAATTCGCTAAATTATATATGTGATAGAGCAATTTGAATTTTCTGTTAGAGAATATTAAACCCACACGTCGATAATTCATTTGAAAGTCCCATATGAAATTCTGACGCATTGCAATTAAATGCCAATGCAATTCTCTTCTAAGCATTTCTCACGCTTATATAGTGAATAGTCAGCAATTACAATTTACCTAAATACTCCAAATTCCTCTATAATCAAGTGACATATATATTTTCTTCTTCCCACCTCCCATAGTGTCCCATTTATCAATGTACATAGAAGTAACACAAACATTAAAGTATATAACGTATAGCATAGATTGTTCAATAGGAAAAAAAAAGAAAAGAAAAAGATTTCACACACCGTAAAAGTCTGACATCATCTTGATGCATTTCCGGCGTTTGTTTTCGTTTTGAGGATGTACCCGAGAAAACCACACAAATGTATATTACCTACATACATCACAAGAGATAAAACAGAATGATAAACGCCCCTTCACTTCTAAGTTTATCGCATACACAAAACATATCTTTATGTCTCAAGTATATATTGCATCTTGATGTTCACAGATCGACTAGCATTGTCTCGATCATCACGAAGACTTCTATGCTCGTGTAAATTGTTCATGGCAGAAATTAGTATTCCAATCAATACGCAAATAATCTATCTCTAAGAGCTTTGCATTTGCAAGAACGTGCTGTAGCTACAGTAACTTATTTTCCATGCAAAGCAATTTATTTTCCAAACCATTTGATTTTGCCATTTACTGAAAGTTGATACGCAGAAGTCGCAGTGAGTAGTCATATTGTCTCACGTAGTCGAGATATCAATCATTTTTATTGATAAATGCATGAATAAGTATTAAATGAAAATTTAATAACTTTAACAGGATTTGTTACAAACGGAGAACAGATTGATTAACATTCCTGCAATAGTTGCATTTAATTTTCACCTTATTAGCATTTTAGTTTTATAAATTCTTGTTTTTCCAACATTCATTTTACTTTCCCGCGCAATATGATAACCCATAATTACATTGATAGCGACACCATGAGACATTATTACACCTATAATTTTTTTAATATAAATTTTAACGCTTTTGTATTTTACCGGGTTGATCTGTCTTGTTCAATTTTCATGTTAAACCAAAATGCACGCTTTTATTTCACATAAATCACTCTGGTGTGTAATTTGCGAGACTTATTTTGTCAGAAAGGTGATTTCCTTATATTTATTCCTTGTCAAGAAGACATATAGCAGTTCTGAACTTTTAAAGTTTATTTTTTTTTATGCAAAAGAATCAACACGATTTGTCAACCTTTCCCGTGCAGTGTTTTTGCATTAGTACATAAAAGAGTGACAGCACTGATAAATTTTATCAATAAAGCCATAAAAAGCTTTATTTAACTTCTTATGGAAATATACATGGTACCTATAGATAAAAAAAGCTGTCTATTATATATACTGTGTAGAGAGCCTATGTAATTTGAGATCTTAGAGTGATTTCCAATTAAGCACAAATACTCTTTAAAAGCTCAGAAGAGACGACAAATTAATATCTCGCACAGCAAATAATACACCTTTTGATATTTGTGAAAGATGTTGAACATCTATGGATTGAAATGTATATGAAGAGGGGAAAAAATGTGTTTATATGTCTATCTACACAGGTAAGAAGATATAGATATATAATGATTGTTAGATATTCACGAGACTGTATGGACAGTTAAAGGTAAACAGGTGTGACCACTTTACTGGCATTCTTCGAGACTATATGGATGGAATAGTTATAAGAACAAGCAACCGATCGAAGAATTTCATTAAAACTCTACGTATGTATACCAGAGTTAAGACAATCTAAAGAGTTAATAATAGAATTTCATGCTCAATCATAGAGTGGAACAATTAATAGTCCATTAATTGACATCTTTAATCCTTTCCGGCCTAAATTTTTATGTATAACAGAGCAAGTATAATCTTTCTAATGTTCCAAAAAAGAATTTATCTAGATCAATTCTACAAAGAGATCAGTGAGGTTAACAGAGTTTTTGAGTGGGACTAAAATTAATTTATTGATTGTAGTCATTTGCCAAAAATAAATAGAAACATGAAATTATAATCGCAATAGGTTTGACAATATAATAATTATGTTTATTGATTTTCATTAACTATTAAGTTACTTTATTACGAACGTTTTGTAATTTTGTATTGATTTTTTTCCATCATTCTCTTTCCTAACCCGGATATGCCCCAGGATATTTTTTATGAATTCCAGAGATAGATTGTAAAAAATAAAATTTCCCTTGAATTTTCCAAAAATGACTAATCAAGTCTTAAGTAAAAAAAAGTTCATATATGTATGTATGTATATGTGTAATGCAAGTATATCCAATGGCTTTTTAGCTTCTCGGGCTTCTCGTGTTTTTTCTTTGAACATGTCTTACAGGTTTTTTTTTCTCAACTGAAAGTCTGCGAATTTGTCAACAAACTAATATAATTTTTCTAAATAAATATAAGAAACCATATGGGTGTCCCGTGAATATTTTCACATATTCATGTGAAAAATAAACTCTTTTGCGCATTTTACATTAAAATATACATATCTACATGTAGTACGTATAATAAAATGTAGGTATATATTCCTGTCTGTGCCTCCCGGAGAGGTGTGTCGAATAAATTTAAAGCTGGAATCCGTAATTTCAATAGATGCAGAGACACACAATACCCCCAATCGACAATTAAGGCTGACACTCATGACATCCTTGACAGGGTGTATGAATAAGAAATAAAGTGATATATAAAAACGAATAAATATAGGAGAGAAGATAAGAAATCTGCCGTGATGTCTCTGATTCGCCCACTGTTCCTCACCATCCACCAATTTCTTGCATTCAATTTAATACAACTTCATTAAAATATTTAAATTTATTCTATTCACAAAAATAATACGAGACGGTCATGGGAATATGAAGTAAACTTGAAATTGGCCATAGAGTGAAATACCGCGCGCGCAAGAGATGCGATAAGGGCCATGTTTCCATTATGCAGACCTTTGATCGGAGATATACAATTTGTTGATATTGACTCTGGGCTGGAGAGAAAGACCAATTTGCTGCAAACCTACCAGATACAAAATTCAAATTTGTTGTTGCATAAATGATCTTCAGCATGCAACACGCCGCAGCATTGGTTTTGTGAAACACCTTCGCGAATGATTAATTGTCTTTTTGGGGAATTTATAAAAGAAACTCACTCAAGTGGCAAAAATTTAGTGTTTTCGCAGCTTTATTCGCATGAAATACACGAAAATCCTCCCGCGAGACGATTGGATATTATGCGCCTCATTTAGTCGGCATGATAAATGCTTCCACACACATAAATTATATCGCTAAATATGATCCATCTAAGGCGCAGAAATGGAATTTATAATACAAGCCGCCACCGCGCAGATAAAATTCTTGGAATGGTTTACCACTTGGGATGTGTTGTAAATGAAACTCATGAAATTTTGGATGATTTCAAAGGCGGAAGATCACAACAATCGCATTTTGTTTTTCTTTACAGTTTCTTATGTAATAAAGCTCAAAGCTCTCTCGGAAATGGTTTAACGCACGAAAACACCACGCGCACCACGCAACCGTAATCACAACATATTAGATGTAACATATTTAAATGATCACAATTAAAAGTACAGAAAATGACAGTAAAATAAACTTCTTAAATATTGAAAGTTAAATGAATTAGCAAACAGTAATTGTAAGCTTTTACCTTGAACCCTTTGATTCAAGGTGAAATCTGTACATATTTCGAATCCATTGAATCTAATCCCAGCATAAATATGTGCCACATTAGAGATCGCAAATGGGCTTCTTTTGAAAATTTACATCATGAAATATTCATTATTGGTATTTTAGTTGTTGTTCCTTTTACCATTCTATTGAACACTCCCCCTATATATATGTATGCCATATCGTTTTTTTAGTAAATAATGCAATCTGTCAATATGAAAACCCTAATTGAAATACTGCATTGAGGTAAGATTTACGTGACATTTATTAATAAATACGAAACCTCCAATGTTTATTGATAGTAAAGTTAGTCAGATAAAATGTACTTAAAGTTTCGCTTAAGGTTATTTATGTATACAAATGTTGACAGAAATTCACACTTTTCGCACGATTTATGTATAAACACTACCGTGAGCATCATGCTTTTTATGATCTTCCCCAGATAACGAGCTGTAACAATCATTTCGACGTGTTAAGGACCCTTATTCAATAAGTCAGTGAATTTGTATTGGCCACATCTTCAGATATAATTACACGATAGTACTTGGTAGTAATTGTTGGACAAAATTCACGATGCTGAGTTTACTCACTGTTCTTGCAACAAGGTATACTCAAAGCAAGGTGTATATTGGCTGTGTCGCGTTGTAGCTGTGTATATCAGATGCCGTGGCTGATCTTGTGATTACCTTCTCGTGGCGATACATAAAGAAACATGTGATTTTCTCAATTTTACCTTGAAAGAAGGCGACTGAATCGAGTATTATTGAAAACACGTTAAAAAAAAAGAGCTGCAAATATATTCAAGCGTGTTAAAACGACTGATGTCATCACTAAAAAATCATTTAAACCCATGTTATTTACACATGTGCTCCAATGGATATGTGTATAGTTTTGTGTATATATAAAATTAATGTGTATATATGCAAATGTTCCTAATTGCTATATAAGTACAATATTACATCGTGTGGTACCCCCGCTGGCCCCAGGGGTGGGTTTAGTTAATTAAAACACTTATTTGCTTAGATAATTCACTCTCTTCTTTATTCCGCACTCTTCACATAACCCTTCACCTGACACATCTATCTATCTCCCTCACTCCCAACACCCAGATCACCACATCTCCCTTTTCCTTTCAAAGCCTAGACCTCACGTTGTTCTGAAGTCCTCACAGTACTCGTGATTTAGCCCTCAGGAGTATCTGGTGACTCTGCGGTTCAGGGAATCTTTTGTATTCTGGTCGAAATTGTTTGTTACATCATATTGGGTAGTCCACCACTAGCCAGAAGCTTTTGCTGAGCGGAGACCGTGAACAGCTTCCGGTTTCTCTCGTGTACATCAGTTTCCTCGTCATTTCCTTTTCGATCTTCCACATCCTCCCCCTTTGTTTCTCGAAAATTGTTCCGCTTGTGGCACTCCGAAGGGATCAGCTGGAGCTCAATATCATGTATCTTTGGAATTGCGCTGTCGCCCAGGATATCGTGCTCCTTGCAGAACTCCATGAAGTGCACATAAAGCCCTCTCCATTCCGACAATTTCCGCGAGAAATCGTTGGAAGGATCCTTGATTCCGCGAGTTTGCTGCGTTACCTTATTCGCGTGGCAAGAGTACTGGCTCCTGGAGGACTCTCCATCATCCGTCAATTCCGCAGCTTTCCGGGAACTTGGAAGTCCAATTTCCAACAACCCCAGACTGATGGCGGATGATCGCCCCATTAGCGAATGTGTCCCATTTTCCACAATATAAAATTCTGCAACTGTTTTATATTGATCTCCGTTGTCTTCAACAACCATCATAGCTTCGAACACACCCATAATTTGCAAGCATGTCTTCTGTCCATAAGCCCTCAGCTGTTTCTTACAGGTCGTGGAGAAATTCGTTATCTCAATCCCCATCTCCTTCATATAGGCCCAAGTGCCCTCATCAATCACATTATTTGTAGATCCAGAGTCAATGAGCATTTCTGTCGGTACACCACCAATCTCACAGCGAATGTATTCATCTCCAATTCCAATGCTGCATACATCACTTGAATCTGAGCCACTTGAATCTGACCCACTTGAATCTGACCCACTTGAATCTGACTCACTTGAATCTGACTCACTTGAGTCATCCTCAGAGTCGTCCTCCTTCAGAGACCCCTTGCCTTCAACCTTCCGGCGTTTGGTGCTCTTGTAATCTTCATCTGATGAGGTTTGATCTACTCGGCTCCTTTTCAATGACTTGCACTCAGACGCAAAATGGTTTTTCTTGTTGCATCTGTGACACTCCTTCTCATACGCAGGGCAATTTTGGATCTTGAAGAAATCATGATCTTTCCCACATCGGAAGCACTTACGGGATTTTGCCTTTGTTCCTCTGATTTCATTAATTTCATCGTCCTGTACATCAGTCTCACACTCTGTGGTGGTCATCTGTTTCACCTGGTTCCGAATTGCTTGGAAAGAATTAACAGTTCTTTCCAGAGATTCCAGCGTAAGGTCTTCCAGAGCAAGCAACTTCTCGCGCAGGTCATCGGGAGCTGCTAATAGGACCTTGTCAATTATGCTTGTCGCGCGACTTTCTTGTTCGGTTCGACCAAAACTACACTTCGATGCTTGCTGCTTTATTCGAACCATGAATTTCTCGATTGGTTCATCTTCTTCCAGGTCCATTTTGCAGAAAATATGACGCTCATGAGACTGATGTCTCTTTGGGGCAAAATATTGATCGAGTTTTTGTATTGCCACCTCAAATGGATCGATATTGCTCCCTTCTTCTTCTGAGACATCTGCCCCTTGGATACCGTAGAAGATTTTCTGCAGTTTCATGCCTCCAATACCCAACAAATGACTCTTGAGCTTCGTCTTGTTTGTTTCTCCAAGAACCACAATTACGTGCTGAAAGGCTCTCTTCCATTCTATCCAATTCCGTCTGGCCTCAGAGCCATTGCCAGGATCAAATGGTGGCAAGTTCCACAGTTTTTCCATTCCCTCTGAAATAATTTATTCAAATTATGGAAATTCATCTCACTTTGTATCTTTGATTTATTACCTCAATTTAGGTCTCTCTCGCCTAATTACTCTCCGACTATTACTAGATCGGACTCTGTATTATCTCAAGTCTGTTCTGAAAAAGAAGAAATTTCTTCATTATTCTTCTTATCCAACATTCTCAGACAATAAAATATTTATAAACATTTTATTTTATTTTTTTTTTTTATTATTATTTATTTATTTTTTTTTTTTTTTGGTAAACTGTCTCTTTGCAGCTTCCCAATCAATTATAACCCACCTGTTCGTGGTTATATGTACTAATTTCTCCTCCTTTGAGGGCACAATATCTTGATATGTTTTCATAAACTTATTTAACTTCCGGATTTGCTTCTCCGAGCATATCCCTCTGTTTAGTAGAGCCTTTGCTCTATTTCTTACTCTTTACCACTCACATTGATGGAAAGGGCATTCCGGAAGAGCATTTTCTCTCTTTTTGGAGAATTTTCCATCTCAGGATAGCTCTATTAGTCATAGAGTCACACCTGGAACCCATTTCGGTGGCTTTTCTAGCCCACACTGCTCAATTTCCATGAAAATTTGAAAATTTCAGCACGTGTGTTTTATAACATAACCTCACTTAATGTCATTGCACATTTGCACGCACTTTTCTTTAAATTACTTACATTTCTTGACGCACTTTTGACTCGTCGCCAATTTGTGGTACCCCCGCTGGCCCCAGGGGTGGGTTTAGTTAATTAAAACACTTATTTGCTTAGATAATTCACTCTCTTCTTTATTCCGCACTCTTCACATAACCCTTCACCTGACACATCTATCTATCTCCCTCACTCCCAACACCCAGATCACCACACATCGTTTGGCCACAGAATTTAGTGTTTTTTTGCCATCCAATAAACTTGAGATTTCGCTGGAAAGAATTTTAAAAATCCCCAACTCTTTCTTTTATTCATAATCACTTTTTTGGATGAGGCTATGGTGGAAATTTTTGAAATTACATTTCTTTGTAAATAATTTTAGATTTATACATTCAATTGAATTTAGTTTATTAAAATTTTTGAGGTGAAATTTTTATTATATAATTTTAATCTCTCAAAAATCAACAATTCTCGGAAACATTGTAGTAAAATATAGGTTTTATACATATCGGCACAGTCATCCAACATAGCCTTAGCCGTATCCGATGATTACTGTGGTGATCACGAGAGAGAAACTCTATAATTACTTCGCGCTGTTTGCTTTCCAAATTTAATAACAATAAAAAATGTGATATTATCTCATAACAATCTCCGGGTGGATTGAATATTAAAAATTAATTAACCAATTAACAAAAATATCATCATTTAATTTGCCGCTTTTCCTTGAATAGACCTTCGTATCAAGTGTGTGATCGCTATGTGAAGAAAGGACTATCGGGGCTGTGATCATAAATCTAAAATGCAATCAAGACCACTGAAAGATTCGTGGGGCAAATGAAAAAAAATTAACTCAACATACAGAAATAAGAGTAAAAGTAATACATTGCGGTGGTCTTTGGTCAAAATCGAAACAGAATCGTTGATTTTTTCCACATAAACTTTTTAACGTTTGCCTTTTGTTGTGCTCTGGAACACTCTGATCGAGCGGTTTCGTTTCTTTTATGTTGCTCAACAACAAATATTCATAATTGCGCCTACTCTCCAAGTGATTTTTTCTCGTCTTTTGTAATTTTTATGTTCCATTGGTTTCAACATGAAGAATAAGAAATTCTCTGTACTGCCGATGGTCATGAATGCTATATGAGCAAGAATACAGAGTCATGGGAGAGCTTTACAGAATTTCATTGTCTCATAAACCCAGAATAAAACATCTGTGACAAGTCCAATCATAATTTTATGTCAAGAGATGATCTCACAGCATGGAATATGTTATTGAAACGCAAAAGAATGCGTATGAAAAATGCAAAATATACACAGCATTTTGGTCTATTCCTCCTTTATCAATTGCGTGCCTCAATGGAAAGCACATAGAATAAAAGCTCATTGCTAAAGGCAAAAGATATGACGCTACTAAGAACTACAATAACAAAGATTTATACAAAAAGAAGTGCTATGGTTTACGAAGAAAAAAGATACTTTTATTTGTATCTCTGTAGACAAATAATTCATGGAAAGACAGTGTGATTCATAATTCATGATTCACTGTGAATAATTTAATAAATCAGGCACATTCGATTTTTCCCCTTTATTCCAATCAAATAAAAAAAAAGCCCGGAATGCAAAGAGATCCAATTTCAGATTTCCCCAATAAACAACTGCCTAAATTTTCATAATTGGATATCAAGAAGTATCATCAAAGGTCAATCAACTGAAAAAGATATTCATGGTGAATTTTAATCAGTCATTTAATCGTCCAAAATGCTTAGACATGGGAGATTTATTGACCTAGCTTGACCACGAGTGAACCCCTTTTGAATTTTGTTATAATTAATTTTCTAAAAATGTGTGAAATTTTAGAAAAGAAATAATTAAACTCCCTTTATTAATTCATAAATTAAATTTCCTTTCCCAGAAATTTGAATAAAGATCAATATCTGAAAATTTGCATTTTACATTTGATTAGAAAATACCAAAGTGTTAATTAAAATTGCTTGAAGCACATCATTATGAAATTTCCAATGGGTAACCTATTATTGACATGCAATAAAAACAAATTTAATAATGTGTATAAATGCGATAATAATCAAAGTACTAATCAAAGGTTAAACTAATCAATAATTAATTATTAATATTCTGTTTAAGTTAAAGACCAGCTTTTACAGCTTTCCGTACCTACACTATTAAACGATAGAATATTTTATTACATTTTCTTACATTTTAAAATGCATTCAAATAATTTATTTCTAAAATTGACCAACTCTTGCCACCCTCTAATCGATTAATTTACAAAGTAACAAAAAAAGCAATTTCAATGTAAAACTCTTAAAGATTTCCAGGTTCTTGGAAAAACAAACCGCACTTAATGGCTGACTTGGCAGTAAAGAATTTAATTTTAAAGTAATTCTCGGAAATATTCTTATCTCTCATAACTACAGACGTATAACCTATTTGTAATGTACAAATGAATTGATTACATCTCAAAAGCCCTTTCGAATGATAAGTCGTCTTTATCGCAAAAAATGCAAAACGTGGAACTCTCGAGTCAATAATGAGAAATCCTTCTCAATGTTTATTTTTCCGATATGAAACAGTCACAATATGCTACTCGTGTCCAATGGTGTGTAGTAATTCATCACAAGAGAATGTAAACAAGATATACATAAAATGCGCAAAACCTATATTTCAACTTACCTTGTAGATAATTTTCTTTTATTCCATTAATATATCCATATTAGAGAATTCTTAATATTTCTGCGAGATTTTTTTTTGATCACATGGCAAACTTCACTATCAATGAACACTTTTGAGAAAATATCAGTTGGTTTTTATCTTGCTTATATTGCCATAGAATTTATATAGCAACTCAGCGTGGAGAGAAGATTATTTTTTTTTCTTAAATGTGTATAAATTATCAAAATGAAGCATTGGAATGTCACCAATTAATTTCTTACATTAACTCTTTCAACCACAAACTTGTGTGCTTCACTCACTGTGTATTTGATCATGACGATCCTATTTACTCTTGAATTATCAAATGCCTTCATTCATAAATTTTATGTAATAATTGCCATGCAGCATATGCTGGATGGGAGCTTAAACGTAGGCTATTTTTCTCTCTCTCATGTAACCACTATGAAAATTGTATTATATACTTTATCGTCAACACACACATCTGTTGACACATTTTACGATAAGTAACACTCGCACTTATGGGTCCACTGATGAACTATATATAATGCCTAATCGAGAGGATCATTCAAGAATTCCTCCTTGAGGAATTTACGCCAACCTTTTAGATCTCACACCATAAGCACTGTATTTTTCTTATAAATTAATTTGTGCAATTTATGTTGTTTTTTTATTCTTTCAATAAATTGCTGAATTATTTAGTGCAAGGAGACCATTTGATGGCAAAGAGAGTTCGATGACGCATTGGTAAGTGCAGAAAAAATCGCGATCGTAGTGTTTTTACGGTAAAATTGCAAGTATGGTATAAAAAAAAATTGAACGACGCGCGCAAAATAAACGTTCACACCCCGACTGCCGATGAGATACTAACTTGGGTAAAAGAATGAATTTACCGCGAGACTGGGTACTTCTATGTGTGCTATGTATACACTATGCATGCACGGAAAATACATGGATGTTGGCGTCGTCAGCTGTGAAATTTATCACTGTGTGATCATGCACACACATAAAGCATAAAGTATAAGACCACTTGTGGGACACTGACTAAATACTCTCTAGCTCTTTATTTTCCTTTTCTGTATTCCCCATCCGTAAGACCCGCGATAGAGCAACGGGGGCTGACTTCGAAGGAAAACACCGTGCCATGGAATATATTGTGGATAAAATCGCTAATTTGTGATCTGCATGTAATTCAAATTGACTTACACACCATACGACTCTATTCATTCTCCTCCGGGCGGGTGGGGGACAAATTGCAAATTATGTACAATACATTATACCTACATCTTTTCCAATGAATTCGCATTGTTGACGTCATCGGGTTCCATCTTCGCATCCCATTAGTCATTTCTCATGTGGTCAATTCAAACACAGAAAAAAAAGTCAGCATTAGGTAAGAGAAGGGGAGTTTTGCGAGACAAGTTTACAAGAAAGAAAGAATGAAAAAAAATCGAAACCCCGAAGAAAAACGTCTCTTCTTAAATAATACCCATTAAATTTATTGTTCCTGCACAAACAATACAAATAGCGAATGGTGTTGTGTGCAGGAGATTAACTTTTATTGTTTTGTTTATTTTTTACAAGATAAAACTATGATCGTGTGCGGCTGGATCTTTTTCTAAAATTCTTTTAGACTTTTCTTGAAAGATAGAGATACCTTATATGATTAATGTTGCTTTGTGCTGTTCATTTTGGAATATTGTGTCTTGATGGGGTACGGGTGGAGAAGGATCTTAGAACCGAGACCTTCTCAATGTTTCTTTACAATTTACACAACCTTTTTTTCATGAATGACCTTGTAGACCAAGCCTTAGTTTCAGTCTATCGAGATTACAATATCTCTAACTAATATGTACTTGCATTTATGTAAGATTCATGTTTAAAGCGGAATCACATGCTATAAGGAGGTTTGTTTTAATCATTTTATTAATTTCTTGAGGAATTTTTCTTTAAAAGAAATTATTGAATAATAGAATACTAATCCAAGAAACTAATCCAATTCATGTTCTTTAAATTAAAGTATAACTAATTGGAATTGTTTCAGAACTTATTTGTCAGAAAAGCTGCAAAAATTATAGGTAGTTCAGTGAATTTAATTTTTTTCAGTCATTTTTTTAAAACAAACTGAAGGGGAGCGAAATATAAACCATGCAGAATTTAATTGCCATTAATTAACAAACATACAACAACATTTTCAAAACAATCCCTATAAGAGTCTCTTTTGTGAAACATTTCAGCATCTTGAATTTTATGAACCAACTAATTCCCTAACATCAAAACATCAAAGCCATTTTGCCTGAAATAAAAACGCTTTTTTTTCGTAATCCACCATATTTAGAATTCGTGTTGAAATTGCACAACAATTTTGAAATGAAATAACAAAACAAATAATAAAAGCTGGAATAGCAGCTCCCTATCCTTGATTAGAAGACATTAAAATTTTCTTCAGAGCGTGTAGAATATCGCGTGTGTTTTCATTTTCAGTCAAAACTCACTTTAATGATCAAGATCAAGTTTCTGTCCTACTTTTAAAACGATATTAGCTCAACAAAATGGAACAGAATGGCCGTAGTATAGAGAGTGTCACTTGCAGCATTCATTTTCTATGCCACGACTCTTCATGTGGTAGTGATTAATGACTTTTCAGAACCATATCCTCTCCTGATGTGATGCATATATACCTTTAATTAATATGTGCGCACCAAGAGAGAACCAATTATGGATCACCAACTTACATATGCATTACATTGGGTTGTATGTCTCCATTGGGGCTGTTTCACGTCAAATATTGGGAAATTGAATGGTAATAGTGGATAAAACTTGTAGTACAAGTTGCGAATCAGAGCACAGCCCCACAAGTAAAACGGATGTCTTCGCTCTCAGGTACATTAATGTCGAAGATTATGGTACACCGAGTGCATCCGCGAGATGCGAAAGAGAAGGCCAATTAATTTGCCTGCATTCGATGATAATTTTAGATGACTTGATTTTCCCATTACACTATCGCGCACACCGCGCATTGCAAGAAGCCACCGAAGATTGCCACTTACAAAATAATATTTCAAGGTATATTTCATTGAGATAAAGGCAAAAGCACCAAGTTTCATATCTCGTTTTCAAATTGTGACGGTGTGGTTGAACAAATTTGACTTACTGTTTCGAATTTGCATAATAAATGTTACAAAATGATCAATGGGAGATCAAACCATCAATCTGAATCAATCCATTCAATCGCATTCAGTTGCATAACATGCTGTGAGAGATATGAAAAATTTCACTTCTGTCAATCTTTATCAATTTCAAAAATAATACAATAAGCTTTTTTGCGACAATTTACGCAATCTCGATCTTATTGGAATTGGTTCAATCAATATGCATTTATAACGCATACACTGCTTACAAATTGGACTATATAATAACTAGCTTCAATTAAGACTACAAGTAATTGATTGAAAATTGATTCAATTTTCCTCCACCTACGTTTAATTGGAGAATTTCTAACTTTAAAAGAAACACAGAAGGGTGAAAATATTTTTTTCGTAAGAAAGAACATAAGAAAATCTAAAATTCTCAAATATAAATTCAAAGAACCTGGGCTCCCTAAGTTATTGAGTTACAATCCATAATAAATCAAATTCTTAGCCAACCGGGTGACTTCTAAGCAACGAGATTACGACATAATCCTCGTAAATTTAATTTGATATCACAATATTTTCTTTTTCGGCAGCAAAACCATCCTTCACCTGCCTTCAACCTCCCGTTCACCGGAAAAAAAATATTTTGTTTGAGTTCACCATTGGAGAAAAAAAGCCCCTATAAATATTCTCTCAACACAAAGGTACGATAATGAAGCATGGGTTCGTGGAAGGGAACTAAAATGGTAAATATGTAGTACCTAAACCTAAAGTCAGTGAAAAGTAAAATCAGCAACGCACATGTAGCATACCTATATGCTTTTTTTATCATAAAACAAATAATACATCTCCACAGCACTTTCATTTCGACAGTTTTGTGTTGGTTTATTACTTTTATGATCTCCCAGTCCTTCCATTCGATTGTAATAAAAATGATGAGTTTTTCTCGTCTTTTTTTTCATCAGTTATTTAGACAGCTTTCAACAATGTTGTTTTCAAAACAATATATACCTTTTCCGTGTGGTTTCACACCGTTAAACACCTTCCAACATCTGCGCGCACCTCAATGGGGCAGTACTACATACAACATAAATTACCGGGAGAAAATAATTTATCCAAATTTTTCTGTAATATCATCCAAAAAGATTGATACAAAATTGCGTACACCAGTGTAAATTACGAAATAATTGCGCGGAGGACAAAGAGAAAAAAAAACTCCTACAATTTTAGTGGGAATTCAACAATGAAAATGGAAATATTCAGCTGTGGTGGGTAAATGAATTATATGACTTTGGGGATTTTGTGTTTTTCATATATTAATTTTCCTCTCTTTCGATCTAAGAGGATTAAAATGTGAATGGTGTCGTGGATGAAATTGGAGGCAAAAAGGGTGTGGAACTTTCATGAATTGCTTTAGCATTATACGATAAGTACCATCAACTTCTTCGCAAAGGGCGTCAACAATCTCCCATGGAAGGCATTTACAAGAATGTGTTGTTTGCTGGATGCAAAGCACCAAATCCCAATAAGTCTGAAATATTACATAAAACCTCGTAGTAACGGGCTGTTACACACAATTTAAGCACATAGTGTATGGATTCATTTTTCCATACACGTCTCTTCAGAAAGAAAAAAAAACTCTTTTAATTTGTTCCCCACAGAATGAAAGAAGACTTTGTTGGTGTGCCTCTGGAGGGCCAAAAAGCTAGGCGATCGTTTTCCTGACTTTGGCGACAATCTGTGGCACGCACAGAAGAAATGCTCAAGCGTCTGCCTTTTCTCTGACACATTTTGTAAACAATTCACATGAAAAATTATTATTAATGGTGTGATTATGAGTGTGTGGGAGATTTTTGAGGGCTTCTCTTCTCCGTATCTTTTCCTCCAAAAGGAATGGACCCCATCTTCTCAAGTATAAATCACGCTTTATATTGTTTACCGCGTTCTTTTTTTTCATCTTAAAAATAAGCTACGATTTATGGCCTATTGAGTCGAAAGATGAGTAAAAGAATGGATTTGATTGGAAATTAAGTGATATAATTAATTTTATCCTCCACAATATTCTCCGTATTCTGTATAGTAAAAACAAAGAGAAAAAAAACAAGCCTTTACACCCAAAACCTATTTGTTTATCCCATCCCATTGATGTGTTCGTGAATATACCATTGAGAATATTAATAGGACCTCTCATCACTTTCGAACCAGAAGAAATACCATTCTGATATTGACTTTGATTCATATTTCATCGACAAAATGAAATTTCTCAGTTCTTGAAAAATCACCGCACAGACACACAATCACGTCTTTTTCCAAGTGAAATATTTAAGGCCCTTCAGATGTGGCTCAAATACAGGAAATCAGTTAAATTCATTATGTCTTTTTTTTCACTTTATGCTGGTTTCGTCGAAGCCTCCGTCGTGTCTTGATCAATATTCTCACAGCAAGGGAACTCCGTTTCCTCCGTTTGGTGTACATGCATTTTTCACAGCAAGCGCCTTGTCTACTCTGCATGCAATGGAGGGAAAAACATACAAATTCGATGCTTTGTGCGGTGCAGCCACCTGCAGCGATCAGAAGAATAGTTAAGGGAATGCGTATCATCTCAAGCCCTTTGTCTCTGACACCCAATTCATCAAGGTTGAACGACAATTGCGACAGGTAGGTATGGTGGAGTGAAAGTCGCAAGTATACCTTGATCTCCTTCGAAATAGACCACTCTTCTTCATTTCGTGGTAAATTTTGGTTTAAACGAAAAGAAGCTATTTTCAGAAAATTGTGAAATAATGGGAAGAAGACACTTACGAGAGGGCAAGGTTTCAAAATATTTAACATAGCAGGTGCTAAAGTTGTAACAACTGCTCAAATTATCAATAAATTGGTCAAAGAGGGTGAAAATATCCCTCTCATGGACATGGTTGAAGCGTTATAAATTCGTCTCGAACCGATATAAAGATGAATTATTTTCACATAAATTAAATTTTTTATAACAAATTCTCTAATTTAGAAAATTTAGAACTTTATTAAATAAAAAAAAAATATTTTAAAGAACATATTTCTATAAGTTAGATTGTGTTAATTAGCTGTAGGTGTACATTTACTGATCGGAGAAACATTGCCTAACATTCTAGACGACTTCAGAATGTAAAGTAGACGCAGAGCGCAGTTTACTTGAATGCCATCAATACACATTAGAAATTTAAGCCATGGCTCGCAAGAAAATAGTTTTCTTTTTTTTTTCATGTGTACTCTGTGTGGATCTCTTCGTGAAGAGAAAATTGGTGCATCAAGCTGTTGGTGCACACAAATGTGTGGTTGGATGGTAAAGAATTCATGTCACATACCTGGGCAGGAGGGGAGAGAGATGAAGAGAAAAGAAGAGGAGAAAAAAATTACACTGGAAATGTTTTCTTTTAACACTCCATTACAGCTTGGGTCGCCTCCCTGGCTTCTGCCCCATTCCTATAGGTAGAGATCATATCACTTCTCAATCTGTTGAGATCAAGAGCGGCTGTATGCGGGGAGATATTTGTTTTCACTGAAGCAGACCTATTGGCAATGGTCATTTCCGATTTATTGTACAGCGAGGAGTACACATGAAGAGACCACATGTAGCATATACCATTGCCTCTACCTCTTGGATAGAGTTTCTGTTTCAACATTTCTCTTTCGCATATCAATCACAACATTGACATAGGCGATATGGCGACAGCGTATGTATCTCATTTCACATCTGCCAACAGTTTACCCATAAGTTCCAAAGGAATACACTCGAGCACGCCAATATTGGCTTCCTCAGACCACGATCGTTTGGTTTTACCTATAGGCACAAAGAAAGTTCAAATCGCTTTTTCTTCGCAATAGCAACACTTTGTCACAGTTGGAGAAGCGAGATTAACCATTTGATAGAAGGCTCATTAGTGCATAAAACACTTATTTATTTCATCTTGTCACTTCTTGGTGGTACCACATCGAGTGACTTGATAAATGTAAAGATCTCCTCCTTGGCTTGTGTGGAAAGGGAAGAGAGAGGTATGGCTGTGAGTAAACAAATTATCCAATTGAGACACAAAGGCAGCGAAATCACGTTATTGCATTGCACAAAAATCTCAAAATGATGTATTCACGACGATTTGATACATTGCATAATTGAGAAATTGGTCATTTTATTAATGTGTTCATCAACTTGACGGGGAAAAGTACATACTACATACATTTATGATACGTATATAAGACGAACTCAAAGAGTGCTGCCTTCAGGGTAAGCCTCAACAAATATATAAACCCAAAAAAAATCTTCATTGGAATTCCTCAAGAGGCCGAAATAAGTCAATTGATATATTAAAGAGGAAAATAGCCCTCATTGCTAAAACATGATTTTTTTCTTCACTTCACATACAACTCAAGGACCCAGAAACATCTTTCTCTCCTCCAAAGAAACCCACATAGCTGGCATACAACATGAAAAAAAACTCAACCCAACATTCTATTTTATCAGCATCATATCTGGGGGAAAGGGTCTAATGCTGAAACATACCTTTTGTTACGCAAACAAGCACTCACAAGAGATTATTATGGCCCAAATGCAAAACCCAGAGATTGGGATCTGAAATACAAACTTTTTTTCATATGATTTAAAGTGGCACCGTAGCAGAGAACGAAAAGTATGCGAGAAATGCATGTTTAGAGGCATTTACTTTGAGAGAGAATATTGTGTAAAGTCGTCCAAAACACACCTTTTAGTAGCTTTTATTACAGTGACCAAATTGTCGGTGCAAATAATCAGGGTATGCCTATGCAGCGTGCTTCTATGCTGCAGTCAAACACTAATTAGCGCATTCGACACTCTATACGGGAAAATGTCTCAATTAAATTGTGAATTGCTGTAAATTTATTTCCTCAAATTAAGAAAAGGCGATAGCGTGTGAAATTGTATGTTTTACATTTTCTCTATTTTGTTATTTTTTCTTATTTTTTTATTAATCCTTTTGATTGTAGAAGAAAGCATATCATGCTTAAACTAACTATACATAATTTTCAACATAATTTAGGGATCATCAGTAAGTATACAAATATATATTTTGCATATTATTTCCTTTGCTAAACAATTTCCTTCGAGGCGCAACTAATGTCTTTCTCTGAAAGACAATGAATTTTGAGCATGAAATTTTCGCACACAGCAGCGACGAGCTTCTGGTCCAAACGATGAAATTCCCCGTTCTGACGCTCTTTGTCTGCCGAAATTTGTAATGCTCCAGTGCTCAGGAAGGTATACCTTATTAAATGGCATTGTTCAGTGCCACAATTAATTTTCTTAAGCTCACGATGATCGAGCATTTTGTATAAGAGCTATGCGTCGCTGTTACATACAACAGCATAAATGACAAGGAAAGAGCCCAAGGGTTTTGTCCGAGATGGGTATCAAATGTCTCTCTGCGGCAAAATTCAATACCACGTGTAGGTGCATGTTTAGTGCTTTGAAGTAAAAGTGTTTAACTGTATTAAGTTATTAAATAACAGTCTGCACGTCCAATTTATTCAAGTGATTAATTATAACATTGGTACACAGTGGTGTTTCGGAATTAATTGTTAAACCTGTCAATATTGCCAGCAATTCCCTCGCTCCGGGCTAAGCTAGATTATTATACCAACACTCATCGCAACATGCGCGGATTATGGCTTCGCGATGGTCAGTGTCTCATCGCAGTGGCTACCACGGCCACTGCCCGAGCATAGGTCACAATGTGGCATCGTCGTAAGGTATAATGTGATAAATTGTGGTCTATAATTTAAGATTCGCGCCCGATCGATGTATTTTCCTGTTTCACCTCCCAACTTATTTCATATTCGATTAGTTTGAACACCGCGTCCCTTTCGCGATTGAGCACCACGGTGAGCGGCTAATAGGCTTAGGTGGGGCTTTATGAATGAATCAGGTTCCATCGGCTGCCGAGTTGAGCTTTTAATTACATATGTGCCGATGCACAGCGTGGAGGAGCTTACAAATTGAATGTCTTGAATGAAAGTAGGTATGTAATGTGCCTGCTGGTGCACCCCTAAATTGCATTTGCTGCATACATAAGTAGATTAACAAATGGAATTTGCATTTTGAAATTATTTTCTCATACGGAAATGATTACACAGAATCGTATCAGAATTAATGGAAATGTTTTCTTTTTAATTTTCAGAGGGAATATTTTTCTAATATATAATAAGTTGTACAGGAGTTGAATTTAATTGGTAAAGCTTTTAAAAAGCTACATACAACAGTATGTATGATTGGGTGCATAATGTACTTGCAGGATAATTTAATTTGCAATTTAAAGTTCTAACGAACCCATTTTAGTTATGTCAGAATAACTTCATAAAATTCATTTTGTGTGGTGAACATTTTGCAAAAGAGCTTTACAGTGATACATATGGAAAATCTATTATGTGAGATCATTCTCTGCGCAATGGGCAAACTGGAAACAGCTGTATTTTTCCACATACATACAATATAATTGATACCAAGTTCCATTCCCACTGCATTTCCCGTGCAAAGTTATTTTACCTTTGGACAAAAACCCACCCAGAGTAGTGATGGCAAATCCAGCATTGGGATTCTTCATTGCTGCTTATAGAGCTGCTGCTCAAACAAAGATATGCATTGTTCTGCATTGGATAATGTGGACATGTGCTTTGTTTTCATTTCATGATGTATAGTTTCAATTTCCCTATTTTGATTATTCAAGGCGTAAACATCACCGAAATAGCCCCAGAAGCGACTTTCGATTCACAAGAAATTTCAATTAACCAGCAAACCATATGTGCACACATTTTCCTCCTCAGCGGCTTTTTTTCCTCTTCTTTGTACGCTCGCCAAAGAACAATTCAATTATGCGTCACGTTGATCGTTACAAATTCGAAAGCCATACCACGGGCAAAAGGCAAACATATTTGACATTTTCTCCCATCAGGCTATGAGCTTTTATATACCCCGCGTGTCCACCTCAAGTTGAGCGAATAAATTTGTCAAATAGAGTGGAAGAGAAAAACAGAGATAGCAATTTGTGGAGTTGAAAATCATAAATTCAAATTCACTGTTTGGTGTGGAACTATTCAATATTTGATGAACTGTGGTGTGCTCTTGCTCCAACAGTTGTCTTCTGTTGGAGAATTTTTCACAAAATTAAATATTTATCGATTCCCGACAATGGCTGTTGAGAAAAATGTAGCAATTTCAGTGTGTAAACACAAGATGGGATAGTTGAGCAAATAGCATCCATAAATACCAACTGTTGGGCATATACCTACTTTTAATTACGCTTCAGTTTGGATATTTCATCACACAAAAAAGTGATCTGCAAGAAGGATGCAGAAGTAGAGCACTCGCTCAAAGTTGAAATGTTGATAAATGAACGTCAATTTTGTGAGACAACAAGAAGCTAAAATATAGGGATGTTTTCTCTTTAGAATTTTCATTTACTTTTCTTTGTATTAAAAAAATTAAATAAAACATAATTTTTCATTTATATAGATTTTTATCACGTCATGCGCACGATAAAAAATTATTCATAATTGCATGACTATTGCCGTGACCTCATTGGAGGTAAATTTACAAAATCTCAAGAACTCATATAAAATTTATTTTATTTCCAATTCATTTTTTTATTATTATCTTTAAAACCTCAACAATGCCACAGATGATTGTGAATAAAATAATCTTTTTTTTTTTCACATCTAACTGAGCGTGTCAAATGTCGTTTAATAAACTCAAATTATGTAATTATTTCATTAACCATCTTAATTAAAGCACTACACTTGAATGAAAAAAAATTATGGTCACCAATGCGCAACTATCTATTAATTTCCATCCACTGCTTAATTAGCCACGATTGAACAGGAGAAACGTGAATCACTGAAATGCTATTTTAGCTTGGATGTTTCCATGAAGTTTTGCGACTTGAATGGGTTTCTGTTGCAGAAAAGAGTGCTTTTTCTAACCATTTGAAAAGAAAAACTTTTTACAGCTTCACTTTTTTTTACTTTGCTCCACCGCTGCTGGGGTTTTTTTTTGCCTCCCCCCGCTATTGAAGATGTGATTGTGCTTTTTATGGCAAAGAGACTCGCGTTTACCTCCTGAGGAGTGCTTGAAATAATTTGAAAGTGTTTTTTTTTCCAACAACTGAAGAATTTTTATTTCATCTCTACGATTAAACCAATGCGATATTCATCAACTCGAGGCGAGTAATAAAAGATAGCAGGTGTAATTAATCATTTTTATTATCTAAATTTTAAAAGGTATATATATATTCCACTGTAACATCTTTAATTGTTTTCTGTTTTTTTTTATCTTTCTTTTATTTCATTCTGAAAATTTACAAAACTACTTCCATTGATTTTTTAGGGCATTTATATTCTTCACTGCTAAATTATATACTCCTTAAATATAAGTTTTTTTTTCTTGAAATACTCACCCCCCGTCTATTTTGTGTGCTATAAATAGCAAAGTTTTTGTTGCTCTCGACACAAATATGGGATTCAATTTCAACCAACAGCTGAGGTAATCAATTCAGCAACATCTGCATCGGTTGATCTGACCGTTAATTGCATGTTAACACCGTCTGCGAGAGCAAGCTTCGAACGTACTAAGATTTCAGCACCCCCTCGAAAGATTCCTGCAATGCAAACAACATTTTTTCGATTTCAGCATACCCACGTTTTTTTCTCTCACTTTTCTGCTCTCATTTTCATCCTTCCCCTTCTTAATTCCCCTTATCCACGCGGATCATGATGCTTGATCGCAAACATCGCACATATGTTCCCAAATGGTAAAAAGTGTGTGAGAGGAAAAATGTACAAAAAAGGGCGATAATTATCATTTTCTTCATCCAATAAGAGACACACGTACCCCACACGTTTTTCAACAACTACGGCTGCGTTCATTTTCAAAGTGAAAAGTGCTCAAATATCTACAATTTCCAACTTATAATTATAAAATGAGAAATTGTTAACTCCTTTTACGAGCAACATTAGAAATGATCACATATGTCTCTCACAAAACAAGTTACCATCCAATACAATGTTCCATCCACCCGACGAGGTAACATTAGATCGTCCAAAAGGCATTCATTTATATGTTGCGACAATTTCAAAATTGATAAATTATCACTATCTGTATAATTTCAATTTCTTACCCATTCAATTGCCATGTACAACATTAAAATTCTACACAAGTAAATAAGAAATGATGGTCATTAGCGAAAAATTACATACGACTCTCGATCATCGCGATAGTCTTCTCCCATGTTAGACAAGCCTCAATGACTCCGCATATCTTTCCTTTTCATTAAATTTACATTATTGCAGATGTGTACAACCCATAAGCTGTGCCTTTTGTAGCGAAAAGACTAATGATTAACAATGAAATATATAATGGGATAAAATTTGAGAAATGTACAGAGAGGAAGAGAGAGAGAGAAAAAATATTAATGAAATCCGCTTATTAATTTGATCTTCATTAAGAAATTCTCCACCATACCCCCATATATACACACAAAAATGTTCCGCTTCCATGATCAGTTTTCACTATTTACTCACATTATACAAAGAGAGTACAACTTCTTTCACTATTTACATACCACAACGTCAAATAACATCGCACAGCAGTATTGTCTTGTAGCATTCATGAAGAATATAATTACAGTCATACACTTATTTTTTTTCACTTCAGAGAAAACAATGTGGAATTTTGATTAAGCTATGTGCAAGAAACAATATGTAAGAAGAAAATGGGAAAGACCCCAAGTAGTTGGAAAAGAAATTTTAAGAATAGTTTATTCAGTCACTTAGACCCATATAAACTATTGAAGTCCGTTTCTTTTGCGGTACCTACTTGCGCAATGAACATTTCAGTAAATTCAATGTTTTTCTTGAATATTTTATTTTTAATTTTTGAGAAAATATATTCAGACAAACTATAAAATTACCATTAATTTGAGCTTCAATTAGTTGAATTATTTTACGGTACAAACCTATGTATAAACAAAGGGTAAGGTTATTTAATTAATTGATTAAAATAATAATTAGGTGAAGCACTTTTTTGCCTCATTTATTTTTTTTTAACAAAATCTCCAAAACTTTGAGCAAAATTAACAAACATTGCAAAGCATTTCTCTCCTCCCTTAAACTCCGAAATCATTTGGTATTCTTTCTATAACTGAAGTTATAAATTAAGAAACTTCATCACTTGAAAAACTAGGCAAAAGTTCCTCATCCATACAAAAACTTCCACGTTTGGTGAAAGAAAACTTTTAGTTTTTATGGGAAAACCAAAAAAAAAAGAACTTTTTTCTTTAGAAAAGTGAGAAAACTTCTTTTGAACTGCGCAAATAAATGTCATAAGAATTTCACAATTTCCTTTTTTCGAAATTGTTGTTTTTATAAAAAAGAAAAGATAAGGACACTTGAGAAGTTTATTGCAATAATTGTGAATTTTCTCACGTCATTACTTTTACTTAGGTCTCCTGTTTATGATTATTTCTTCCGGTAAATAAAAGTTCATTAAAATCTTTTTATGTATAAAAAAAAGCTCAGAAAGATTAATGTTTTTCTGCTTTCCATGAAAGACACTATCTTTTATTTCATAAAACTTTAATAAACATTCACAAGTTCCTCCGTCATTACGGTTTGTGGACAAAACTACAAAAATAAATCCAGTTGATCTACTTTTGCCATTTTCACGCGAAATTAATACGCAAATAAAATAGAAAATGTTACTATATATTTTAAAATATAAAATTGTTATGTTTTCTAAACTTATCGAGTTATTATTGAATTTTCTTAGACATTCCATTTTATTATCAATTCCCATTTATCAGGGTCTTCCTTTTTTCGTAACGCCGACATTTTTTTTTCGTATTACTTATAAAAATGACTCTGGGGATTTCAAACGAGTTTTTTTTTCCTCTCCATGTGCTGATAAATATTTTCTTTTGAATGAAGTGACTAATTGGTTAATGGCAAATGTCAATAGGTCAGCACTGATAGCAATATATAAAAGCATTGCGGAATAGCAATAATTTGGTGAATTGATCTTAATATGAGGACTATATTTACATACGATATAGCATTAAAATTTCATTTAATGAATCTTGGAAATTCAATTATATTGTTATGTTTATTTGGTTTATTTTTAAACCATATTACTTTTCTTTTTGAATGTGATTCTTTTTTTTTTGGTGCTTATTGCGCGCTCCTTCTGAATTATGAGCGTTGAAATGGATTTTTGGCGGTTGATTAATGAACGCACAAGCTGCCTTTTTTTCTTCCTTCATTTGGAGTTTATTCCATAAGCAAAAAGCCCATAAAATTCTATGGCTATCACATGGAGAAAATGTATAAAGTGTTGGTGCTGTGTGAAGATCAAAGGCAATTTGGCTTCTCGGTAAAATTATATTGATATTTCTTCTTTTTTTTCACCATTATATGTAGGTACTTGCATTTTATTGTGAGAATGCGTAAACCACTTCCTGCCTTTTGGGTGAAATCTGTAAATCAGAGTGCAATCAACACTCCTTGTTTGACTAACTTTTATAGCTGGACAATTAAGATTTAACCGTTTTATTATGCATATATACAGAGCTACATACATAGTGTACCTTTTTCACGTTTAAACCAAAGTTTATGTCTCGATGTTCATAAACACTTTGCAACATTTCGATTTCTACCGTTTTGTCAATTTTTATTGGTGGCTCATCAATTAATTGCCCGGTGGTGCATTACAAACCACAAAGTTACCTCAATCAATGCATTTATTTGTTTAATTATTAAGAAAAACTCTTTGTATTCAATTAAATTAGTCATTTACATAGTGTAAAATACCTGACAATGGGATACCAATTGTCATAGCCAGGTACTACGATTCAGACTTATGGGGTGGGTCCGTCCGTACGACCCCATGGCCCACGAGTAACTGAGCCAACCGTACTACGGTGGTTGGGAGAGAGAGTCACCTTAAGACGCCCGCCAACCCCACACACATAAGCCAATCTGTCCTATACCATGACAGTTAGTACCAGCGGTACTACAATAGTAAGACCCTATGTTGCGGCTTTTATGAAGATTTTATTTGATTGGCTTCTAATTTTTTTTTCACTCCTTTCATTTACATACAACTTGTTAACCGTTACTGCGAAGCTTATTTATGATGAGCTTGGTCAAATGTCATTGCTTTTTGAGGTCTTTCGCAATTCGAAGTAATTTCATTTATGCTGAGAAGTTCTTTGTATGTTAATTGTCTACAAAAGTTACCATGGTGAAGGTGCGGAAAATTTATTTTACAAAGTGTGTGAGTAATTGCTTTTCCACACAGTCAATCGAATTTTAACATTCAAAAAAAAAATAAAGAGGACGAAAAATTTATGTGAAAGAATTGAGTTGTATAAATTCTCTCTCTCCATATTTTGTATCCTTGTGAAGTTCACAAAGTCAATTTATAAATTTCAGAGAGGGAAAGAAAATTATTATTACAGAATATGGTTTGGAAGCAAATGGAAGAGATTCCATTTGAAGATGAATTTTCTTCTCAGTCGAGTGTAAAATGTCCAGAAATAGCTCTCTCTGGAAAAGAGGTGAAATGTATCCCTTTTCATTGGTTGTGAGAGATTATGGTGATAATATCTACAGTGAATGTTGTCATATGAAAATGTACTTATATAGAACAATTGTGGGAAACTTTTGTGAAAATATTGAATCTCCAGAGACAACGTAAGTTGTATGTATTATGAAAACCCGCATTGTGTCATTAAAGTTTGTTATTTTGTTGTATGAAAATGGGACAAACTTACTTTTCCTGGATGCTGCTTTTCAGCCTGTTGTAAATTGTATTGAATTACTTTACTCTAAATATTTTTTTTTAAATATCATTTCCTCAATTTTTCAATCATTTTTCATCTGTTTACTTTTGAATGGAATAAAACAACTCATAACTCCTTACATTTCAGTCTCAAAGACAGAATATTTCAACCACACACATGTTTAATTTGATTCGGTAATAAAGTTGTGATGAAATTATGTTTCAAAATAGTATGACAAGAACTTCGCTTTGGTGACCTTTCCAATGTTGAGGTCATGCAACTTGACTTTTGTTTTTGCGCATAAAAGCCAGTTGAAAATAAAAAAAAGAAAGAAATCCGATCAAACGATTTTTATTCTCAATAAAGTAGAAATTCTTAAAACCAGCTTAAAATTCTCATTTAAATAAATTCTTGCAAAATACCACTGAATCACTTCACAGCGGTGTGCTGTGAAAAAAAAAAACCAAGACGCGAAAGTATTCCGTGGTATTGAATTTGCATAAAAATTGATCATACTGTATCTTACCTAATTCCAATGGCAAGCAAAAGCAAGATAAATAGCATGGACGTTATCATAATGACAATATTCACTTAAGCAAAAAAAAACGCACATCCGAACTTGCGAAATCCGCTTTGAGGCATTTCAAAAAAATTTGTTATCGCCACACATCCCCCTCTCACTCTCTCTCTCTCTTGTTTTTCACCATCCAGAGAAGAAAATTTACATAAAACCATATGGGCTAACGTATTTCAGAGTGCGGGGGGAACATAGTCCGCACATACAAAGGGGGAGAATAATAAGTATATACGCAAATAATGTGTGGAGTAAGGCGAATTAAAGAATATTGGTGATAAATGGCGATAATTATTGGAGGTAGTATATGGTATGTATATTGAATAAGAGAAATGGAATGTTACCTGAGCAAAGTAAGGTGTGAGTATGCGTTCCTTCGGCCACCATCTCCGACATACTGGCCGCACTTAATCCCAGGAATTTCAAAATTGTATTGACGGCCTCCTGTAGTGTATTAACCGCTGAGAGCGCATAAGTATCTTCAGCTTCCACCCAATCTGCAGATTGTGCACAATTATCATTCGTTACTATCGCCCCGTTGTATGGGGAAATGCAATATGCAAGCATTTAAGCTGTATGAGAGAGAAAGAGAGAAATGTGGTGGACTCACCTTCTGTATCTGCTGCATCCCATGCTGCGACAAAATTACTCTTCTTTGCCTTTTGCACCTGATCAGCCACCGTGATCTCGAGATCCTCAAGAATGTATTCATCATCATACCCCTCATCTGAGTCTGGTTGGCCAGTGGCGGGATCACAGTCCTTCACGATGAATTTCAGTGTTGCGCAGAATGTTGCCACAGAGCTGGGTACGTCATTTGGGAACTCCACAATAACATATGTTGAACCAACTTCGCTGTATGGCAATTTTGCACATGGTATTACCGCACGAGCAATGAATCCATCCGGAAGCACAAGTTCCACGCGAACATTCTCCAACAGTTGATCTGATAGTGTATTGACACAATCGAACTGCAATGGGGGAAAGGTGAAAAACAATAAATATCACAGATGCAGTTCAACGAGATATTCCAACAAACTCTTCTTGCATTTTAATTACAATAACCCATCGTTTATTGATGCTGCACAATACTCTCACTATTTTACTAAAATGCGGAATTTTGCATAAATATTTTCTTTCCTTTCACAGTTGTAAAGCAACAAAAAATAAGAAGAAAACTTTAACGAGAAACTATTAATCCATTGAGGCTTCGACGGACAAAGAGACACAAACCACGATACAATATTCCCAAACTATCTTCTTGCACATAGAAACAATTAATTCACTTGCCCCACTTTTGAGGAAACTTTTAAGTGCAGCTGTGACCACAGAAGAGCAACTTTAAACTCTTTCGTATCCTATTAATTCAACAGACTAAATGATGATTTTACTCCCAATTTCGCCTCTTAATTTGCTAATTGGGCTAAATAAAGGCAGAGCGGTTTTGTAGAATGAGATTGAGTAAGTTTACAAAATAAATACAAAGAACTCTTTAACTCAAATTTACACCGAAATATATATTTTTGGGGCTAGAAGTTTATACACTAATTTAGTCCTAAAATTCTTTATCGTTCTTTCTAGTATATGTACTATCCCAAAAGACAATGAATTTCTTAACTAATTAAAGCCAAATGTTACCCGAATCTTTTATACGATTCAATAAATCCCAAGAAAAATCTGAAATCTCACCTGAAACACCATATGATGAGCAAAGCAGTGCTTTATGCAGGAAACAGTATATTCTGTCTCGCTTTCGGTGAGCTGAACAGGAAGCGAGGACTTGTGAATCGGACCCAGACGCTGAATTCCCGGAATTTGAGACAATTTCTCCGCATTGGCTTCTTCTCTTGTAATTTTGGGTGCCTTTGGGACGCCTAAAAGAATTTTTTTTTAGAAATAAGACTACAAATAGTTTTAAAAAAAAAAGTTTTGAACTTACTATTTGTCACAATCATGGCATCGTTGTGAATCTCTTCCTGGACGGGAGCTGTATTGGGTACAATGCTAAGGTCGAAACGTTCAGTGAGGGCACCATTGAGGTGCTCCTTGAGTGCTCGCTCGAGAAGTGGCAAAGAGAGTTGCACATTGTGTGTCACGTAGGATTTCGATAGGTTCCCATCGCATGATTTGAGGATTGTCTGGTAGTAGGTGGCGCGATCGCGAACCTCATCATCTGTATCCATCTGGCAACGATTGAGAAGCACAAGAATATTCTGCAAAAGATCCGGACATGCAGCTCCAAATTGTGCCATAGCTGAAACAGCAGCAGCACGCACAGTGGCATTCTCGAGGATGACGCGATTGTAGACGAAGCGGATGTAGCGTGAGGGAGATTTGGAGTATGGACCCTCTTTGCCCAGCAAATGGAGAATTCTCACGGCAAGTGAAGTATGTTCGCAATCTTCAATAAATTCACACAAGTGCGACAATCCAGCTTCCTTGGCATCTGGGTTCTCTTCAATGATTGTAATTATCGTGTCCACAATGGATGTTTTATACTCCAAACCACCCTCCTCACGTAACATCCCACTCAGGAAGTTCATGAGAACCGGATGCTTTCGTGGAAACTTTGAGCAAAGTGCTCGAATGGCCTGCACTACAACGACTTTGAATTCATCAGAGATTTCAGCGACAAATGTTGCAATTTGCTTCATGAGACGCTCCACGGAGCTCTCAGCTCCTGTCTTGAGGAGTGTGGTAATAGCCAAAGTAGCCACGGATCTGTTGGAGTCAGTAATGAGACCTTCAAGGTCTAGATTGCATGCTGTCACCGCTGCAGGATGCTGCATTGCCACCTTTTAAAAAATATTAAAAGAAAATTAAATACAAAAGTTTTACGAGAAAATTTTAAACTCTCACCTTGTTCATTGTCCTCACAGCTGCAAATCGCAGTGTAGCCTTCGGGGAGCCGCAGAAGAGTTGCAAAATACTGACGGCTGGTGCCAATTCACGTGGGCCAGTTCGTTTGAGATTGACAATCGCATGGGCAGCCTCGTAGATGACCATTTCGCTCTTGTGCCGCAAACATGATTCAATAAATTCAAACAGAGGCGAATCCTGTGGTCCCCCTGAGTTTTGATCTTCCTCCTCGATCAACTTGGATGCAATCCGGATGAGCATGCACACGGCATAGGGACTCTTGAGGCTCTGCCGAGTCAATTTATTCACCAGCTTCGACACAGCAAGACGATCGGCCTTCCGGATGTGATAGAGTAGCCCAAGAGCGTGGTACTGAACCATGATATTGTCGCTATTGAGGGCTTCCTGTGCCTCATTGGCCCAGCGCTTTACAACATCTCCAGCAGTTGTGGTGAGGTGGAGAGAACTTACCAGGGCAGCACATGAAACAGCTGCATTTCTGTCCACAATACACTGCTTCATGTAGCGCTCGACAGCCTGGAGCATCGTGGCATCAGTGATGCTGCAGAGTGCTCGAATAGCAGCTGCCCGGTAGAGATCCTCCTTTCCGGTCATGTCCTTCGTGAGGGAGCTTGTTACAATTATAACGTCATCCGCAGTTGAGCTAAGCTCCTTAATTCCAAGGTAGACCATCCTGCGCAGGATGACATCCTTCGATTGGAACAGTTTTGTTGTTGCAAAGAAACAATCCGTTGCCTCACGAGGAGCCAGCACCTCACCCTAGTGAGATAAATAGCATTTCACAATAAGAATCAAATGGGATTGCGATACAAATTGCAGTCTGGGACTGTCTCGCTGTCTCCGGGAAACTAACCTGGTTGATAAGGTAGAGAATCTTGGTGAGAATATGCGTGCACTTCCTCGCATTGACGGGTGTCTCATTGAATGACCTCGTCTCCTGGAGCACAGAGGTCTTCTCCAGGTTCTGGAAGGGATTTCCACCTCCTGCGGGAGAGAAAACATTATGACTACAAAATGAACACGCAGGCACATTTTTTTCTAGCAAAAATCACAAACAGAAAACACCCTACCATCCTCTTCCTCCTTCTTATCGCGCTTGAAGGAACTCATTGTAGCTTTTCCGATGCTTTAGCACGTCTTTTGGGAGGAAAATCCAATTGAAAATGCAGAAAATCGGGAATATATCCAAAAACACCGAATTTCTTACACGTCACTCGAACATCAGAAATTTTGACAGCACTTCGATGACGTCACACTGTCATCGCGAAGGGGAAGTTTGAAAAAAAGAATCCGTTGAAAGTTCCAAAGTGGTATGGAGCCGAAAAGGTATGTCGTCGTCCCAATTTTCATTTCAGCTACTTTTTGTAGCCTTTTCCTGCTTTTCCGGCTTCCTGCACATCTTTGCAATGCTTTTTCGTACAGAAGATGCTGTTTTTTGCGCACATTCACGGCTAAATCACAATTCTATTATGCAGCCGGCATAATTTTTTGGCGCCGTCCACTGATTTTATCGTTAACGCGCGGAAAAACATCTGGATTTTCAAGGAAAATCCAAGTTTAAAGCTTCATTTAAGAATTTTCAGTTGTTATTTAATTCTCATCGCAATGATTAATCATCATAGCATCCCAATGATCAAGATAAAAAACCATCAGCACTTGTTGCCTATGTTGCCGGCATCGCAACATTCCCTGTTGCTACATCAATGATCTCTTCTTCAGCTTCCAGGAGTGGCAGCAATATAACATAGGAGCATACTTCCGTTTAGAAACAATGTACAAACCTCTCCAGCAAGCATAAAAATTTTTATTCTCTCATTAAATCTCCCTGTGGGTGGTGTGTAGCATCCGTAAGTATCATTGTTCCTTTAACGTGGTAGAGAGTCGCCAAATCCGCTCTTATGTTGTAATTTTCAGCAACCTCAACAGTCCAAAGGAAAAAAAATACTTTTAAATCCCTTTTATGAGCCTACCAAGTACATCCTGGATGGCGGGATTGAGATCTTGTCTTCGCATTGCGCACAATCTCCACAATCATCGGCACGCAGCCGCGAGTGCGGCGGAAAATCTGTCAAAATTTTCAATTCTCCTGGAACATCGCATTTAATTTTTCTCGTATCCTTCCCTTCTGCACTTACAAGAAGCTGCTAAGAGGAAAACGAATATCCCGTGCAATATCGTCCAACGACACATCGAAGCGAATTTTGCCCAGCTATTTGCGTGGTTTTTCACGCGAAAAGAAGGTGAAAAAAGTGTCCCCATGTTAAAATGATAAGAGTAGTGAAAAAGTGATTGTGGGTGTTGTTTATCGCATTTTAGTCTCTCTATTTAGAAAAATAAATTCGCCGCGGAGGCGATCTGTGTTGTCGAGATCAAATCCGCTTCTAATCTCCGGGAGTACGGGCTCCTGGAGCATCATTTTTTCTTTGCTAAGTGGAAAAGAAAAGGCGTCAAAATAGCAGCCAAGGCGTTGAAACTGGGCGCTATGCCAGAGCAGAGCAATGACTACAGGGTGGTTGTGTTCGGTGCTGGTGGTGTTGGGAAGTCCTCACTGGTGAGTATCCTTATCACGTTGGGTGGGTGGTTGTTGGGGGAATTTTTTTTTAAATATTGAAATAGAAGCAAAAATAGCCTGATTTGGGCGGTCTCCAAATTATACCTTTTCCTTTTTTTCTACCTACAGGTTATCCGCTTCATAACGGGTAGCTTTCGTGACTCCTACATCCCCACAATAGAGGACACATACCGCCAGGTAAGCCCTTCTAGCTAGAGTCTCTATTTTAGATTAGCCCTAAATATCACAGAAGAGGGCAAAGTATCTATACGTGTCATGGGCTGTGGGGTGCCCAATCACCCGTTTTGATATAGATAGCAATGCGATGTACTCGAGTGGAAGATGCGTGGGAGGAATGAGTGTGGGTGGTTGAGATGTCTTTTTCGTGGGATTCAATGGATCATAGCGAATGCATTTTAATTTTTTTCCGCAAATTGATATTTGCCACTTTTCCCCATGGGAGGTGGCTGACACCCTAATCCCACCCAATTCTATTAATCTGGATTATGGGAGAAATTCCATTTTGCCGGACTCGCCCCAGGATCAGTACATATACACCCACAACCCATTTAAATGACCTTTACTGGCAACTCCGGATCCTGGGTATCTCATTAAATTTACTTTGTGGCGTGGGTTGGAAGCTTCCCATACACGCATACCGCCGTAGGCTCTTTTTCTCAATATATGTACGTTACGTACATACAGTACGACCCTCTCTATGGATTTCCTATTCCTAGAATGCCTTACGAATGAAAATGTTCTTATAGAGGAGCACTTCTAATTATAGCCAACGTCCTATTAGCTTTAAATTTTCATGGAATTTATTGGTACATCGGTGTGCAATACATAATTTATTACCTCCTAAAATTTTTAATAATTTTCCTAAAATAACGAAAGGATAAAGGTAATATTTCTTCAACACCTCACATAGGCATGAAATATTTTGCCACATGCGCTACTCATAAAAATTACTACCAGATACTTTGTAATGTTTTGTACGTAATTTTATGCAGATTTTCTTTTAATTTTATATCAAAGCCTAATATATTATTAATGTTTTATTAAAAATTTAAAATCGATAGTATAATAAAAGCATTTAGCTCATACATTTACAATGTATAGGTATCAATACCTATATATAAAATGCAAAAATGATTTTTTTATGTGATCGAGGGGAAGCTCGAAAAATTCGGGAAAATCTCATTTCTCTTCAGAAAAAAAAAGAAATGTAATAAGAGGCTTAAGAATTTGTTTTATTCAAATTTTTTCTTGAATGTATAATGGTTATACATTGAAAGTATAACTGTTGTGCATTGAAAGTATAACTGTTGTGCATTGAAAAGATAACTGTTGTGCATTGAAAGTATAACTGTTGTGCATTGAAAGTATAACTGTTGTGCATTGAAAGTATAACTGTTGTGCATTGAAAGTATAACTGTTGTGCATTGAAAGTATAACTGTTGTACTTTGAAAGTATAACTGTTGTGCATTGAAAGTATAACTGTTGTGCATTGAAAGTATAACGTTATACATTGAAAGTATAACTGTTGTGCATTGAAAGTATAACTGTTGTGCATTGAAAGTATAACGTTATACATTGAAAGTATAACTGTTGTCTGTTGTACTTTGAAAGTATAACGTTATACATTGAAAGTATAACTGTTGTGCATTGAAAGTATAACTGTTGTGCATTGAAAGTATAACGTTATACAATGAAAGTATTACGTTATACATTGAAAGTATAACGTTATACAATGAAAGTATTACGTTATACATTGAAAGTATAACTGTTGTGCATTGAAAGTATAACTGTTGTGCATTGAAAGTATAACTGTTGTGCATTGAAAGTATAACTGTTGTGCATTGAAAGTATAACTGTTGTGCATTGAAAGTATAACGTTATACATTGAAAGTATAACTGTTGTGCATTGAAAGTATAACTGTTGTGCATTGAAAGTATAACGTTATACAATGAAAGTATAACGTTATACATTGAAAGTATAACTGTTGTGCATTGAAAGTATAACTTTATACATTGAAAGTATAACTGTTGTGCATTGAAAGTATAACGTTATACATTGAAAGTATAACTGTTGTGCATTGAAAGTATAACTGTTGTACTTTGAAAGTATAACGTTATACATTGAAAGTATAACTGTTGTGCATTGAAAGTATAACTGTTGTGCATTGAAAGTATAACGTTATACAATGAAAGTATAACGTTATACATTGAAAGTATAACTGTTGTGCATTGAAAGTATAACTTTATACATTGAAAGTATAACTGTTGTGCATTGAAAGTATAACGTTATACATTGAAAGTATAACTGTTGTGCATTGAAAGTATAACTGTTGTGCATTGAAAGTATAACGTTATACATTGAAAGTATAACTGTTGTGCATTGAAAGTATAACGTTATACATTGAAAGTATAACTGTTGTGCATTGAAAGTATAACTGTTGTGCATTGAAAGTATAACGTTATACAATGAAAGTATAACGTTATACATTGAAAGTATAACTGTTGTGCATTGAAAGTATAACGTTATACATTGAAAGTATAACTGTTGTGCATTGAAAGTATAACTGTTGTGCATTGAAAGTATAACGTTATACAATGAAAGTATAACGTTATACATTGAAAGTATAACTGTTGTGCATTGAAAGTATAACGTTATACATTGAAAGTATAACTGTTGTGCATTGAAAGTATAACTGTTGTGCATTGAAAGTATAACGTTATACATTGAAAGTATAACTGTTGTCTGTTGTACTTTGAAAGTATAACTGTTGTCTGTTGTACTTTGAAAGTATAACTGTTGTGCATTGAAAGTATAACTGTTGTGCATTGAAAGTATAACGTTATACAATGAAAGTATTACGTTATACATTGAAAGTATAACTGTTGTGCATTGAAAGTATAACTGTTCTGCATTGAAAGTATAACTGTTCTGCATTGAAAGTATAACTGTTATACATTGAAAGTATAACTGTTGTGCATTGAAAGTATAACTGTTGTGCATTGAAAGTATAACGTTATACATTGAAAGTATAACTGTTGTGCATTGAAAGTATAACGTTATACATTGAAAGTATAACTGTTGTGCATTGAAAGTATAACTGTTGTGCATTGAAAGTATAACTGTTGTGCATTGAAAGTATAACTGTTGTGCATTGAAAGTATAACGTTATACAATGAAAGTATAACGTTATACATTGAAAGTATAACTGTTGTGCATTGAAAGTATAACTGTTGTGCATTGAAAGTATAACTGTTGTGCATTGAAAGTATAACTGTTGTGCATTGAAAGTATAACGTTATACATTGAAAGTATAACTGTTGTCTGTTGTACTTTGAAAGTATAACTGTTGTGCATTGAAAGTATAACTGTTGTGCATTGAAAGTATAACGTTATACATTGAAAGTATAACGTTATACATTGAAAGTATAACTGTTGTGTATTGAAAGTATAACTGTTGTGCATTGAAAGTATAACGTTATACATTGAAAGTATTACGTTATACATTGAAAGTATAACTGTTGTGTATTGAAAGTATAACTGTTGTGCATTGAAAGTATAACGTTATACAATGAAAGTATTACGTTATACATTGAAAGTATAACGTTATACATTGAAAGTATAACTGTTGTGCATTGAAAGTATAACGTTATACAATGAAAGTATAACGTTATACATTGAAAGTATAACTGTTGTGCATTGAAAGTATAACGTTATACATTGAAAGTATAACTGTTGTGCATTGAAAGTATAACGTTATACAATGAAAGTATAACGTTATACATTGAAAGTATAACTGTTGTGCATTGAAAGTATAACGTTATACATTGAAAGTATAACTGTTGTGCATTGAAAGTATAACGTTATACATTGAAAGTATAACTGTTGTGCATTGAAAGTATAACTGTTGTGCATTGAAAGTATAACGTTATACATTGAAAGTATAACTGTTGTGCATTGAAAGTATAACTGTTGTGCATTGAAAGTATAACTGTTGTGCATTGAAAGTATAACTGTTGTGCATTGAAAGTATAACGTTATACAATGAAAGTATAACGTTATACATTGAAAGTATAACGTTATACATTGAAAGTATAACTGTTGTGCATTGAAAGTATAACGTTATACATTGAAAGTATAACTGTTGTGCATTGAAAGTATAACGTTATACATTGAAAGTATAACTGTTGTGCATTGAAAGTATAACGTTATACATTGAAAGTATAACTGTTGTGCATTGAAAGTATAACGTTATACATTGAAAGTATAACTGTTGTGCATTGAAAGTATAACGTTATACATTGAAAGTATAACGTTATACATTGAAAGTATAACTGTTATACATTGAAAGTATAACGTTATACATTGAAAGTATAACTGTTGTGCATTGAAAGTATAACGTTATACATTGAAAGTATAACTGTTGTGCATTGAAAGTATAACGTTATACATTGAAAGTATAACTGTTGTGCATTGAAAGTATAACGTTATACATTGAAAGTATAACTGTTGTGCATTGAAAGTATAACGTTATACAATGAAAGTATAACGTTATACATTGAAAGTATAACTGTTGTGCATTGAAAGTATAACGTTATACATTGAAAGTATAACTGTTGTGCATTGAAAGTATAACTGTTGTGCATTGAAAGTATAACGTTATACAATGAAAGTATAACGTTATACATTGAAAGTATAACTGTTGTGCATTGAAAGTATAACGTTATACATTGAAAGTATAACTGTTGTGCATTGAAAGTATAACTGTTGTGCATTGAAAGTAACGAAAGTATCACCTTTTCCTATGCAAAAAAAAATGAGAGGTAGCATTTCAACCATTTTTTTTTCTTTTTAATAAAGAATTTTCAAATTAAAAAAAATGAATAGATTTTTCAGCGTAAACTTTTTATGAATTTCACATTTCTACATTAATTCATCATTATGAATATCTTGTTGAATACTTTTTGAGATAATTAATAGTTTGTTAACCAAAACTTTCTTTCTCAAACAATATGTAATTTAAACTTTAAATCAAGGAGTTGAAAAGTTATAAATAGGAGCAAATGACTTCTTGTGCGTGATTTTGGGGTTTGTCAGCAAAAATCGAAGTAAAAATTAATTCCAAGGATTTCACAGGAATGACCTCGAATTAACGTCCACCACATAGCAAAATATAATCTCTCTTTGTTTTGTGGAGTCAATGTGTTCAGTTCATTCATGATATTTTGGACATTAAACGGTTTGTATTTAAAGAAAATTTATTGAGTTGAAAATTTGTACAAAAAAATGATGTCCTGTGGTGGCCAAATATCATATACAGGAAGTGATTAAATTCGACGATCCCAAAAAATTAAATAAATAGTTAATTTTTTTTTCATTTATTCGGTATGTTTTTAATATATAGGCTCACATGGTTTTGTATCTTTAATTTTCAACAGGTAATCAGTTGCAATAAAAACATTTGCACACTTCAAATCACCGACACAACTGGTTCTCATCAATTCCCGGCTATGCAGAGACTCTCAATCACAAAGGTTGGTTACACAATCTTCCGCCCCATTTGCTGAATACTCATGGAAGGGAATCATTGAAGGGGGTACATACAATATAAGACATTATATTAATAAGTTGAATGTCTTCAACAGGGTCATGCTTTCATTCTCGTGTACTCCGTGTGTTCGAAGCAGAGTTTGGAGGAATTGCGTCCAATTTGGAGTCTTATCAAAGAACTAAAGCCAAACATTAGTGAAATACCGGTAATGCTAGTTGGCAACAAATGCGACGAAAGTGCTGAGTTGCGTGAAGTATCAACATCAGAGGGATCCACGGAAGCCTCACTGATGGGCGTATCATTTATGGAGACATCAGCAAAAACAAATCACAATGTTACAGAGCTATTTCAGGTAAGAAATATATGTCCTTACAAAATATTTAATGCAATATAGTAAAAATATTTTCTGAAGAATGTAAAATATTCATGAATTTTATATTTGAAGGAACTGCTAAATATGGAGAAGAACAGAAGTGTTTCCCTGCAGTTAGATGGTAAGAAAAATAAAAAGTCCAAACCGAAGAAAAATAAGGATGTATCGAATGGAACCATAACTCAGGAGGGTGGTGAGGGTAGTAGTGGGAATGGAAAAGAAAAGTGTCATGTAATGTAAAATGGAATCTTATTAGGTGAATTTTTTGTGGACGGATATAAGAATGAGAGGAATCTCAAGAACTTTTTTTCAATCGTAAATTTCTCTCCCTTTTTCCAATTTAATCAATCTCTAAAATGATAAACAAAAAAAAACACACAAAAAGGGTATATTTTATTATTGACTTTTATTCTTAAACTAGTTGTAATCTGATTATATATTATAATGTAAATATTTATCCAAAATGTATATGACTTGAACTTTGATGTATATAATAATGTCTTTGAGGAAAAAAAATGATTTGTGACCTTTTTATCTTCAATACTTTCACAAATTTATAAGTAATGACATTAACAATTTTCAAACAAAAGACAAAACAATAACGTTAACCGAGGATTTGTATACTTTCTTCTATAAACAAAAATATAAATATAAAATATGTAAGTAAAATTTTCTTTTCCAACAATTCCGCAGACGATCTGTGAAAATTGAATCGAACTTTAAACAATATTGTGTTTTTTATTAGCAATGAAAGTGCGGGTACGAGATAGGAGAAAATGCTAATTGTGCAGGATGTGGTGTTGCATCTATAAATAAAACAAAAAGTTTATCATAATTCCAATTCGTAGCACAATGAAAAGATTTTACATGAAAAAAAAAACAAACAAAAAAATACTGCAACTTTTCGTTTATCGAAATGTTAATATCGTTACACGGTAGTATACATACATATATAGTTGATACAATCTCAATAAATCTTTGTGAGCTAAAACGATAAAATTCACGAAGAAATTATATTTTATCCAGAATTTATACAGAAAAAAAATCATATAGCAATGCTCTGGGGTGGTATGTAAATTAATATTGCGATATTTTTGTGCATATACCCTACATGAATTTTTTTCTGCCTTTTTATGCTCATAAAATCATTAACAAGGTTTTTATTTATAATTTTGAGAAGAGAGAACAAAGACGAATTTTAAAATTCTGTATATGCACCAAAAATATCGCAATATAAATGGTACGCTCCTGATATATTTTTTGGGTTGATTTTGAAAAAATCACATATCATCCAGAAACAACTATACATATTGCATTAAAAAATGGAAAATTATGAATCCGAATTAAAAAAAAGAGAGTGAGAGAACAGGGGCGTAAAAATGTAGTAAAAGAATTGGTATATACATATATTTTCTTATTTAAAATTTAAATGTCCTCAAGTGTAAACTCCTTTTAGTTGGTGATAAAAATTACAACACCATTAAATGCTTTTATCATAGATCTTATAAAAGTAAATAAAAATTCCAATCACAAAATAATGGGAACAATTTTTTAAATTAATTTATATATTAGTTGTATATAATATGAACTTTTAGAATCTGGCAGCTTCTGCAGTTGAGTTTTATTGACCTAAGTTAAGTGAAAAAAAAATGAATTCCCCAAAACTAAATACAATTGAAAGTTGGCATGTTGTTCCTACATTTTCTTTAGATGACCCAATTTTCTGTTGACTGCTTGTAAAAAAAAATCTCTTTAAATTGATATTTGTATTTTCTAAATTCGCAAAAAATAACGTGTCATGCAATGTAATCAATTTCAAACTTAAAAATGGATTTATTGGTTATAATTGGGTGTTTTTAAAAACTCCAACTTCAACCCTTTCACCAATAAATCATGCGGTGTCGAGTCACGCGAACTTGGTGCAAATAGTTTTACTTTTATTTTCGTGATGTGAAAATTGATTCTGACAATAATTCCGCAATTTATATAAAGAAAATTAGGCTCCAATTTTCTTTTAATCACACCCAACAAGTTATTGAACACTATTTTTGAGACTTCTACTAATTAATTCCAAATGTTCCAAATGTAATGTTTCCAAATTAGATTCCCGAATTCTCTGGAAATAGCCGTATATTACGGGAAAAAATGTAGATTTTTTTAAATTAATTTTTCTTAAGAAAATAATGTAAAGATAAAAACACAAAAAATTAAATTTTACCAGTGAATCAATAACTAAAATAGCATAATGATAGCAACTACGCGTTAAAAAAAAATAAATTTTGGGCTTGTAGTGAAAGAGAAAAAATACGATTTGAATGAACATTAATAAAATAAAATAGATCATTTTCAGAATATGAATTAATTAAATTAGATTTAAAAGTCATTAAAAATCATTCTTAAACAAAATAGACGAATGCAGCATTGAAAAATTAAAAAAAATATATTCAAGGAAAAACTGCTTATAATTGTATTTGACTTCTTATATAAAAAAATTTAATAAAGGTAGTAAGTAAAAAAATAGATAAGACAAAAAGTAAGAATAGAGAAAAAACATCGGCTGAGAAAGAAGTAAGAAAAAAAATTGACAATAGTTCATTAGTTTATCGTATTATATAGTTGCTGTATTGTTAGAAAACACTAAACCACCTACAACTCGGAAATTTAATCATTTTTCTTCAACATTTTCCTTTATACACACAAACAATATAATTCCTTTTATTTCATTTCACAAATTGGAACGAATTAACAATCCAGACGAAAAACTTTTCTCTAAATGATTTTTATATGAATATTTTAAAGCTCTCAATTGGAAATATTTAGGTGCTTTTCTATTATTATTTGTGCATTGTACATTATTAAAAAAAAAAGAAATGGAAAGAAAACATGATGTTAAAAAGCTTTAACGTTAAAATTGAATATTAAAAAAAATGTTACAGTATCATCTGAAGCAAATATAAAATGGTTTGCCTTAATAAAAAAATTGTTACCATGTTGCTTTCTCAGCAGAAAGTGACGAGTTTAAAGTGAAAAAAAAATATGGAGTTGTTAGAACATGGTCAAGTTCACAAGCGATTTATTGTCGAGAAAAAAAATTTAAATTCAACTTGTTATTTTCATCAGGAGAAAGATTGTAAAATAAATCGAATTAGACTCAATGAAGCCGAATACATAATAATAGAAAAAATAATCCAACGTCTTTGAATGCATTTTATTGCAGTTATTAAAAGAAATCTTAATAAAAAAAATGGATAGTAGGTACACAGCATAATTTCTATGAACAACAAAGATAAAGATTATGTGGAAAAATTATTTCGTGAAGGAATTAAGCTTTTTTATGAAATGACATTGATGTTTGCGAACAACGAATTACTTACACTAGCGAAGAGAACTTCAAGAATTTATGAAAACGAAGAAGATTAAAAAAGTGAAATATGATAGTTACCAAAAACTTTCCTATTTATTTAAATGTTGCTGATTGTTTCTTTTGTATAGCGAATCTTGGAATGTATAACTTTTGTAATCTATTTATGATTTTCAGAGGAAAAAAAGATGATAATGGTACACTGAAACACGTGAACAGATACACCAAAATTACTGTTAAATATAAATCAAGTATTATTATATATACACAATTATAATCCATTTTACTTCAATAAAGTTGTAAAAAAAAATACCTTGACTTTCATTTTTTTACGTATTGGGAAACTTAGTCTGTGAGGAAGCTTTTAAAGCTGATTTGGAAAATAGTTTTCTTTAAAAAAAAAATAAAACTCTGCACAGGATTTTGTGCTGCATATGTCATAAAAAATTGAAGATGTATCTTTTTTTTATTACTATCTTTCCTGCACATGAAAATTAATAGCTTACAGTAAAAACTTCACAGCAAATCAATACAATATGGATGTTTTGTGACACTTTCTATTAAAATCATAAAGTCAAGCATCTGCAGAAAAATTGTTTGATAAATCAGTTTGTTCTTTTTTCGCTATTTTTATTTTCTCTCGTATATGTATTACAACGTTTACAAGATATTGTAAAATTTCCAGCTTATACGCTTCATCTAATAATGTTTCAATCAATAAAGGAAGACATCGCTATAAAAAAAATCATAAAAAAATCGAGGTTCAGAAACTGCAATATCCAGGGGTTTATTTTTTCTTTCACTTTGCAGAGTTCAGGAAGCAGAATAAATAATGTTAGTTTGTAAAATAAACAGAAGAAAAACGGATGCGGGCTTACCTGGAATTCTGCAATTCATCTCGCTTGGAAGAATATCTCTGCAAATAAATTGAAAAAGTAGGTACTAGGTACTCAAATAACTGCATTAGCACATATATAGCTCTTTCGTTGAAAGTTTAAAATATTGATATTATTTAAATCTTGATGCTATCTTCTTATTTTACTATATACATATACCATGAAACACATATTTATGCATACATATATGTATGTAGAAGTTTATGTAATAATTTAATTAGGAATTCCCAAACCTAAGCAAATGCAAACATCATCGCAATGTTCACATTTATCAGCGCGCAACAACTTGGCCTAGACGTACTGTATAAATTGCTTATCGAGGGCGAAACAAGAAAAAGGCGTAAGTCCAATTTTTTCGATTTTCGTTTTTTGGGTGATATATTATTAATTTTTTAAGCGGAATCGACTGGTATAATTATTTTTGCGAAATTCGCAATAGTTTTTTTTATCATCAATTATCATTTTTGCCATTATCGCGAAACCCGGCCGGAATCGCGAAGAAAAAAGTGTCGCATCAGAAGAGTTTCAGTACTCGTGGCACATGCGTATATACAAGGGTTTACACTAGAATATCTCGCCTTCTACTATAGGTAGAAGGCTGAAATTTGGAAATTTGGAAGTTTTTCACAGGAATTGCTGACCGCATTCACAGAAAAATAAAAATCATTCTTAATTTAAAAACTGAAAAAAAGAAAATAAAGCTTTTTTTCTAAAAAAAAAATTAAATAAAAATAATTCTAAATTCAAAATTTAAATAAAAAAGAAACCCATTTTTCAATAAAAAAAATTTACTAATTTTTTTTAATTGTCTAGAAATTTTATTAAAAATAAAATTAATTTCCCATATAAATTGTATGGGAGCGCGCGCCTTTTCAGTGAGAGACATTTTTCGTGAGAGAACGAGCGCACACACAAAAAATCTATGCGCGCTGCTCTTGCTCATCGCTGCGTGCGCCGATAGCGCACGACAGAGCTGCCAAGGAAACCGAAGACCACACATATGTGCGCATGCTTATGTGTGTGTGTGTTTCTCCACCCCGTGAGCGGGGTTGTAGGCAGGCTTAATAAAAATTGCGCTTCTCTGCTGTTAGCGAGAGGTTGAGAGACGTGTAGCGTAGCCGTTTTCGGATACTAAGGTCGCGATATCAAATCTTACCAATGTCAATGATTTCTTTTTTTTTCCACTAAATTTTTTTTTTTTATTTCCCCAATCATTTTAAATAATT